>NC_045552.1:6797724-6805224 GCF_009769535.1 Thamnophis elegans
CAAAGGTGCTTTTCAAAGAAACAAAAAAGTTCAGTTGCCTTTTGAAAAGTACCTTTGGTTGGTTGGTTCATTCATTCATTCATTCATTCATTCATTCATTCATTCATTCATTCATTCATTCATTCATTCATTCAGTTTCTATAGCTGCCCATCTCAATCCGTGACTCTGGACTGTTTACAATCCAGAAAATACATTACAATTAAAAACACTAAAAACATCCAGATTAAAAAAATATATACATAAGACTCAAGATACTTGACCAGTTAGCAATACAGCCAAGAAACAGAGACCTTAACATATTCAGCACCCCAGGCATGAGAACATAGCCAGTTTTTCAAGGTCTTACGAAAGGCTAACAACGTTGGGACCATTCTAATCGCCCCAAATCAGGGAATCGACATACATCAAATCAGTTTTGACTCATTGCTGTGACATTTGTTCTAAACCGGAGTAACCCTGCTTCTCATCTGCTTCTCATGTGATCTGGAGAATGGGGAAGTTGCAAATTTCACCCTGTCAGCTTTTTGACGGCTCTTCCTGCATGCTAGGTAAAAATATCTAGACTTGGTCCAGGAGGAAGAGAAAGAGCTTGTGGTCTTTCTTCTCTATTGCTTGAGTTTTTTTTTTTTGAAGGGGGGTTGATATGTCTGCAGCGGCTGGTATGGTGCTGCCTGTCCCCTGTTCTTATCACACGCAAGCCGCCTTCAACCGTCTTTCCTTTCAGGAAGCGAAGAAAGTAGCTGAGGAAGTGAAACGAATCGAATTGTCCCCTTCGAAAATGGTAAGGAGATCTTCGTCTTGATCTGGAAGAATTCAAGAATACAATGTGCTTGGCCCGTCTTTGGGAGATGAGAGTTTGAGCTGAGATGGAAAGGGAATCTCTAGAAAATCCCCAGGTTTGCGCTGGGAGGATTTTCTTAACATGCTAAGCTAGGTTAAAATGAGGTTGGGAAGTTTGTCTGGTTAGAGGAACCAAAGACATTGCCTTGATATGCCGTGGGAATCATGTTGGGCTATTATAATGTCGTTATTTGTTCAGGCATAGCATGTTGTTGAGCAACGTATTCCAGATTTAGCATTCATGTTCATCTCAGCGTTTTCATTAGAGGGGATTGTTCATCTTGTCAGCTGTGACCAGGGGGGCATTTGCCCAGGTTCGCCTGGTGCACCAGTTGTGCCCCTACCTGAACTGGGAGGCTCTCACAACAGTCACTCGTGCCCTTGTGACCTCTAGGCTGGAGTACTGCAATGTGCTCTACATGGGGCTGCCCTTGAAGAGTATTCGGCGACTTCAGCTGGTCCAGAATGCGGCCGCGCGAGCGATTGTGGGTGCACCACGTTTCACCCACATAACACCTATCCTCCGCGAGCTGCACTGGCTGCCTGTTGGTCTCCGGGTGCGCTTCAAGGTGCTGGTTGTCACCTATAAAGCCCTTCATGGTATTGGATCTGGGTACTTGAGAGACCGCCTACTGCCAATTACCTCCACTAGACCGATAAGATCCCATAGATTAGGCCTCCTCCGAATTCCATCAGCCAGCCAATGTCGGCTGGCAACTACCCGGAGGAGAGCCTTCTCGATGGCTGCTCCAACCCTCTGGAATGAACTCCCCATGGAGATTCGTACCCTCACCACCCTTCAGACCTTCCGCACCGCCCTTAAAATCTGGCTGTCCCAGCAGGCCTGGGGCTAAAGACTCTAACCACGCCCGAATGGTATGACTGTTGTGCTTTCTTTTAATAATGTATTGTCTTATGTCTATAACTTGTTTGTTATCCCCTCCCCCCTGAATTATGAGCCGCCCTGAGTCCCCTCAGGGAGAAGGGTGGCATACAAATAAACTAATTCCAATTCCAATTCCAATCTTCATTTTCCTACCTTGCATCTGAAGGACAGTGATTTAATGAACTAAATCAGGGGTGTGCAACTTTAAGACCTGTGGACTTCAACTCCCAGAATTCCCCAGCCAGCCGTCAATGGAAATTGATGTCCCCAAATCTTAAAGTTGCCATGGTTAGATATTCCTGATCTAAATTGTGAACATACAGGTTAGAAGAAGAAGTTAGAAAGATTAGAAGCTTATTTTCTGGTCTCCTGCTATGAGAGGATCATAGAAGACCCATCTTTAGAACAGTTGCTTGGGTTTCAGGAAGGGAACCATCTGTTCTGACGTGGCACTGATTAGATTTACAGAGTTGGAAGGGACCTTGTAGGTGATCAAGTCCAACTCACACACCCCCTCCCCAAGCAGGCATCCCTACACTGTTTCTGACAAATGGCAGTCCAATCTCTTCTTGAAAGTTTCCAATAATGAAGCTCCCACAACTTCTGAAGGCAACTTCTGTTCCATGGGTTGATTGTTCTCACGGTCAGAAAAAAATCTCCTTATTTCCAAGTTGAATCTCTCCTTGGTCAGTTTCCATCCATTATTCCTTGCCTGGCCTTCGGGTGCTTTGGAAAATAGCTTGACCCCCTTCCTCTCTGTGGCAGCCCCTCAAACATTGCTATCATGCAGATAAGAGTGTTATCGTGCCTCCCTTGGCCCTGTAGGAAGAACGCTGAGATTGCACAAAATATCTTTCCTCCAAATGAGGAAAAGCAAATCACACATTCCAGAACTTCCCTGGTCTGGTTTCAATCCACTGCCTTCTCGTTGCCCCATACAGAGCCATAACCCCATGGAGATCCGGGAACTCAAAACAGCTGCCTTTGACTTGCGCAAACATCTGGAGGCCTCGGGGCATAGCGTCGAGACCTGCCAGCACGTGAGGGTGACCAGCAAATCGTGCAAGGGTTACCTGGTCAAGATGGGCGGGAGGATCAAGACTTGGAAGAAACGTTGGTTCACTTTTGATCGCCAGAAGCGCGTCTTGGCGTATTACACAGGTGAGAGAGAGAGAGTGACAGAGACAGAGACAGAGAGAGACAGAGAGAGAATTGAGACAGGTAGCTACTCCTTCACCAGGTTGCCCTCTCTGCTGCTGATGGAGAAGACTTGGTCTTAGTTTCAGTGCATTCCATTGGCATGCACTGCCTATCTAAGGCAGTGTTTCCCAACCTTGGCAACTTGAAGATGTCCGGACTTCAATTCCCAGAATTCCCCAGCCAGCATTCGCTGGCTGGGGAATTCTGGGAATTGAAGTCCGGACATCTTCAAGTTGCCAAAAGTTGGGAAACACTGATCTAAGGGACCAGGAGAAAGGATGCATTGACGTGTGATTTCCAAATCACCTTCTTAATAGATTTGGCTCCAAATAGGTTCACCAGGGGGATAGAGAATGGGGTAAATGTGGCCAGTAGGTCTTTAATTGACCTGTTTAAACTTACTGGGTGAATATAATCAGGGATGGGCTTCAAAAATGTTAACAACGGGTTCTCTCTCTCGTTGCCGGGTGGGCGTAGCCATGTAGGCGTGGCCTGCACCACAGTGGTGGAGGCGTTTTCACCCTCCCTGGGCTCCGGAGGTTCTCTGGAGTTCTTCCAGAACTTCTGGGACACCAGTTTTTCACCCTTTCTGGCAGGGGTGGGTTCCTGCCACCATTACTACCAGTTTGGCGCACGTGTGCATTTGCGCTTAAAACAGTCTGCGCAGGGGGGAAATTACATTTTTTTTCCAATGAAGATTGTTCTGTGCATGTGCAGGACAGAAAATCAAGATGGTGCCACCGAGGATAGAAGTGGTACGGTCGTGCGTCTGCCGGAGTTACTACCTATTAGGCTGCACCGTACCGTACCGGTAGAAACCCGCCTCTGCTCCCCGGGCTCTGGAGGCTTTTCTCGAGCTTCCAAGAGGACAAAAACAGCCTCCCCTGGACTCTGGAGGCTCCCTGGAAGCCAGTAGGACCCATTTCTGGCCTTGCGGAGTCTCCAGGAAGTCTGTTTTTTAACCCGAGACCTCCACATGGGTCCTTCACCCATGTGTGGCTGCGTGGAGACTCCTGGGAGGGGAGGGGGTGGGCGTGGCCAGCCAGGAATGGGATTTGGGGGTTCGCCGAACTGTGCAGAATCTTCACTAGAGCAGCACACCCCTGAATATAACCACTGAATTGAAGGCAAGATTAGAACAATTAATCCAGCCATTTCTCATTTTATCCATCGGGCCTTCGTTTTCCGTCCTTCCCAACTTGCTAACCTGGACCTGTGGTTTTATTTTTAAATCCCCCTGCAGACAAAGAAGAGACCAAGCTTAAGGGTGTGATCTATTTCCAGGCCATTGAAGAGGTTTACTGCGACCATCTCCGGAGTGCTTTCAAGGTAACAAGAGTAGAAATTTGCTGAAAGTCCCTTTCTTAATTCACGTAGACCTGGGAGGGGCTGTGGGATCCAAACCGATTTGAGCCGTCAGAATTTTGGGTGACCAAGCCTCCCTTCCCAGAATTGCTCCACAAAAATTGCTTTTATTTTATTACTCTATGGAAGCATCCGAAATGATATTTCCCCAGAAACCTTGGAATAGATTTCTACAAAATTGAGCTGCAGGCTTAAAATTTAAAAATTCTGCTCTAGGCTGATTTTACAATGGCTTGCTTGGGCTGCGGACTTCAATTCTGTCTCTCTCTCTATTGATAGATGATGATATATATTTGTAGTATGAAGTTTTCATTGGGACACAGTGGCTCAGTGGCTAAGATGCTGAGCTTGTCGATCAGAAGGCCGGCGGTTCAACGGTTTGAATCCCTAGGGCTGCATAATGGAGTGAGCTCCCGTTACTTGTCCCAGCTGCTGCCAACCTAAGCAGTTCGAAAGCATGTAAAAATGCAAGTAGAAAAAATAGGAACCACCTTTGGTGGGAAGGTAACAGCATTCCGCGGGCCTTTCGACGTTTAGTCATGCTGGCCACATGACCACAGAGACGTCTTCGGACAGCGCTGGCTCTTCGGCTTTGAAACGGAGATGAGCACCGCCCCCTAGAGCCAGAAATGGCTAGCACGCATCTGCAGGGGAACCTTTACCTAGTATGAAGTTTTAGTGCATCGTTTCTCGAACTTGGGGATTTTAGTTTATGTGGACTTCAACTCCCAGAATCCCCCAGTGGGCTGGGTACTTGAGAGACCGCCTGCTGCCAATTACCTCCCAAAGACCCATTAGATCACACAGATTAGGCCTCCTCCGGGTTCCGTCTACTAGCCAATGTCATCTGGCCACTACCCGGGGGACGGCCTTCTCTGTGGCGGCTCCGGCCCTTTGGAACGAGCTCCCCGCAGAGATTCGGACCCTCACCTATCTCCAGGCCTTCCGAAAAGCCGTTAAAATCTGGCTGTGTCGGCAGGCCTGGGGTTGATGAGTTCCCTTCCCCTCTCGAATCGTGTGACTGTTGGCTGTTTTTTAAATTCCCCTGTACCTTTTCTGTTGTAGTTTCTTTGTGTTTACCTTCCCCCCTCCCTTTGGGTTTGTGAGCCGCCCTGAGTCCCTCAGAGAATAGGGCAGCATATAAATAAAATGAACCTCGAACCTCGAACCTCTCCGCCGTGGTGCAGGAGGTCAAGTAAGCCACGCCCACCATGGCCACGCCCACCCAGCAACCGGGCAAAGAACCCCTTGCTAAAATCTTTGAAGCTCAACCCATGCAGCCTTGCGACTTTATCAAATAAAACCTCTTCATTGGAAGTAAACCATAAAACTATCCAATTGATTTTTTCCCACCCTGAATGGGGAAGGTGAGCTTGCTCTATTTTGCTCTTTCATTCCTAAAGTCTCATATATTTTAATTTTCAACCCACATTCATTTGGGTGTGAAGATTATTCTTTCCAGGCAGAAATGCCTTTACACTGCCTTTTACTTCATGCAGGCTTCTTCCAGGCTGAGTTAGCAATAGCAATAGCAGTTAGACTTATATACCGCTTCATAGGGCTTTCAGCCCTCTCTAAGCGGTTTACAGAGTCAGCATATTGCCCCCAACAACAATCCGGGTCCTCATTTCACCCACCTCGGAAGGATGGAAGGCTGAGTCAACCCTGAGCCGGTGAGATTTGAACAGCCGAACTGCAGAACTGCAGTCAGCTGAAGTAGCCTGCAGTGCTGCATTTAACCACTGAGCCACCTCGGCTCTATTGGAACAGCATTCAAACTTTGTGGGTGCAAGCCCCTCCCACACTTCAGATATTTCAAACAACCTCCCCCCTCCCAAGTGACAATTCTAGACAGACAACATCTGATACAGAATATGACTATATAACTATAAACTGAATAATTTCCGGGAATAGAGACACAAAGTTTGAAGTGGCTTAGTCAAAACTGCCCTTTTCGGTTCTTGAGAATCATTTGGCACCTAAACAATTTTATGCAGAACTATTTATTCAACAGAAGCTTTTTTGCCCCTTAAATTTGGCCTGGAAACCTTAATTGCAAAAAGCGGGGAACTGCGGGTCGGACTTTCCATAAGCAGATTGCTCTCTCTGCAAATTTTCCCATCACCCCTGAGTACTTTCTAATCGTAGTTCAAGTGACTGAATAATGAAAGTAGTTCAAAATCACATTGCCCTGAATTTCTTTTGAAAAGTTGCCATATTTTGCATACTTCTTACGCTTCCCAGAATTAATTATCTTGGCTTCTTCACTGACATTGTTTGAGAAAAGCCCTGTCTTCAGGCTGGTGTCTTCGGCTTCGTGCTTCTGAATATCCTGAGTCCTGTGCTGCAACCTCCTGGCGGGGTTGGATGCGTTGTAACATCCTGAGCCTTTGTGTTGTAACCTCCTGAGTTCTGTAATGTAATGTCCTGAGCTCAGGATGAAGCATGAAGTCGAAGGCACCAGCCTGAAGATGGCCTGGTGTCGAAACGTCGCCAAGATACTCTCAATCTTACACAGGAAAAGACCCGAATACGCCAGGACCTGCATACTTGTACCCGTGAAAATATATGAATATGAATATGAATATAGACTAGTATAGATCTATTTCAAGCTATTTAGCTCTCATCAGCTAGCCATACCCTTACTGGGAATCGAGCCGGTGCTGTATTGCCTCTAAGGCAGATGTGTTAACCATTGAGCCACAGAGCTCGACTCCTTATCTGCCAGCCAGGGTGAAAGGTATCTATTTAGATTTTACAACCCCCGGTATGCCCAAATATGGGAGGAAGATCACTACTTCCATTCTCTGTCCTTCGGCTCTTCACAAGAGACCATCCAGACAGAAAGCCCAATATTTTTATTGTTGCCTTTGTTACATTTGTGTAGTATTTGTGCTGATAAATAAATAAAGGGAGACCAGTATAGATCTATTTCAAGCTATTTAGCTCTCATCAGCTAGCCATACCCTTACTGGAATTCAAACCTGGGCTGTTTTACATATTAGGCAGATGTGTTAACCACTAAGCCACAGGCTCTGATCCGTTATCAGCTGAGCCAGGGAGAAAGGTATATATTTAAAGTCACAACCCCTGGTATGTCCCAATTATGGGAGGAAGCTAACTGCTTTATATATACATAAATGCATTTAGCTTTTCGCCTTTACAACCCCATTTTAATTCCTGCCAGTTTTTCATTGCTAATAGCGCT
>NC_045552.1:6817724-6932724 GCF_009769535.1 Thamnophis elegans
AAAAGCACGAAACAAAACAGTACCACAATTTAAAAGCACACAGCAATCATACCATTCGAGAGGGGACAAAAGTTCATTAGCCCCAGGCCTGTCGGAACAGCCAGGTTTTAAGGGCTTTGCGGAAGGCCTGGAGGGTGGTGAGGGTTTGAATCTCCACAGGGAGCTCGTTCCAGAGGGCCGGAGCAGCCACAGAGAAGGCCTTCCTCCGGGTGGTCGCCAGTCGGCATTGGCCAGTGGATGGAATTCGGAGGAGGCCTAATCTGTGGGATCTAATCGGTCTATTGGAGGTAATTGGAGGTAGACTATGATAAGGTTCCCGATCTGAAGTGGTATTCAGCAGGTTCTGACCAGTTCTGGAGAACCGGTAGCAGAAATTTTGAGTAGTTGGATAAAAATATGGTGGATTATGCAAAATGTTCTTTAAAAAAGGATAAAGTTTACCCCTCAGTTATTCTTGTTAGGTATAACTACTGACTGTACTGTTATAGAGCAGTGTTTTTCAACCACTGTGCCGCGGCACACTAGTGTGCCGTGACATAGTGTAAGGTGTGCCGTGGGAAAATTACTTTATATATAGTCAATATAGGCACAGAGTTAATTTTTTTTAACATTTTCTAATGGTGGTGTGCCTCGTGATTTTTTTCATGAAAAAAGTGTGCCTTTGCACAAAAAAGGTTGAAAAACACTGTTATAGAGACTTAACTTGATTTTGTATTTAATAACTGCAGCAAGACTGTTGGTGGTGCAGTACTGGAAGAAGGAAGATTTGCCTACTATTCAAGAATGGACATTAAAAGTAACAAACCTAGCAGAGATGGCTAAAATATTAGCATATCTCAAGGATGACTCAAATGAGAGATATAAACTGGAGTGGAGAAGATGGATTGACTATACTCAAAATAAGTATGGGACTAAGAAATTCCAGATAGTTTTTGACTGAAGAAACAAGGAATGATATAATCTGTTTAGAGTTAGCCTAGCAAAGAGGAGTTAAAGTTCAAATGAAAGATGATACTAACTTTCTTTAAGTTTATTTTAGAACATCTTTGTTAAAGATTCATACCCTGTATTTGTTCTTGGAAGGTCGGGGGGGGGGAAGGTTGGGGGGGCGGGTTCGGGTGGGGAGGGCAGGGGGGGGGTAAATATTGGCAAGGTTTTTTTTCCTAAAAATTTTCAATAAAAAAAAGAAATTTTGAGTAGTTCGGAGAACTGGTAAATACCACTTCTGACTGGCCCCGCCCCCATCTATTCTCTGCCTCCCGAGTCTCAGCTGATTGGTAGTGAATGGGGATTTTTCAGTATCCTGCCATGCCCAACAAGGCACGCCCACCAAGCCACACCACGCCCACCAAGCCACGCCCACAGAACCGTAGTAAAAAAAAATTTGAATCCCACCACTGTTCCTGATGAATAAGAGCCTGAAAGAAATCAACTTTCAGATATGATTAACATAGACGCACAGAGTTCCTACACCCTGTGTAACTAATGCAAAACAATTAAAGCAATTTCACAGCTCATTCTGAGGGAGAAAGTCCGTTTTCTGTCAGTCTTTTCCACCTACAAACATTTAAAACTTCAAGATGTCCCAAATTATGGTTTGGGGCTGGGACAGAAACAACAACGGAAGCACCCAAATTCAAATTTCATGGCTCCTGGGCTACTTCAGGTTTGAGGGCTCGAGCTCCCACAGGACAACTGAGAGATTTCTGAGGAGATTGCCCGCTCGTTCATAGAAAACGACCCCTTTTATGGCTACCAGTGGATTTTCTACTTAGGAGCTGCTCTCATCCAGCAAGGTTCTCCTGAGTGCCATGATGATACTATAGAGGGTCAACTTTGTGTGGAGGTCCACACCCATGAAGAAGTAAAGGAATGGATTTGCGCAACTGTTGAGGTAGGCCAGGAAGGCCGCAGCAAGTTTAATAAACAAGAAGGTTGGGCCCTTCACTTCTGGCAATGTAAGGAGCTGGGTGATGTGATAAGGCAACCAACAGAGAGAAAAGGTCACCACCAGGGCCAATATGACCTTGAAGGACTTCTTTGAGTGGAGTGAGGTCTGACGTCTCCTCAGCACCATGATGATGATTCCGTAGCAGACCACGATGATGGTGAAGGGGATCAAGAACCCACATATCAGCCTCAACATGTAGATTGTCACTTGTACTTCTGGTTCTTCTCCCTTTAGCATCACCCTGCATTCGGTCCTGTTGTTCTTTGTGTCCACCTTACGGTAAAGGTAGAAAGGGATGCTTATGATGATGGCCATGATCCAAGCTACAACGGCTGCAAGCCATACCAAGCGGATGTTCCGGTGTCTTCTGGCCCATAACGGGTAGGCGATACAAGCAGCCCGGTCCATGCTGATTGCGGCTAAGAGGAATTCGCTGCAGAACATGTTGAGGTACTTGATCAAGCCGTTGGCTTTGCAGGCGAAACTCCCAAAGATCCAACCTTTCTTCACCGCAACAAGAGGTGCGATGCGACTCATGGAGAAGAGAAAGTCAGCCAGAGCTAGGTTGAAGAACCAGACGCAGCTGATAGTCCGTGAGACTTGGCGGCAGGTGATCCAGATCACAATTCCATTGCCAAGGGAACCAAGGAGAAAAATAAACATGTAGAAGACGAACTTAAGGCTGGAACTTAAAACTTGGAACCTGTTTACATCAGAGACAGTTTCCAAGGATGAAGGCCAGGATGCATTGGGAAGCCACAAGGCAGTCAAACTCGAATTCATGATTCAAATGGGATCTTGCAGAGAAGGCGACAAAAAATTAAATGGAAAAAAATCTGGAAAAGAGAGAATAGCATTAGTAATCGCATTTAGACTTATATACCGCTTCACGGTACTTTACAGCCCCCTCTAAGTGGTTCACAGAGTCAGTATATTGCCCCCAACAATCTGGGTCCTCATTTTACCCCCCTCGGAAGGATGGAAGGCTGAGCCCAACCTTGAGCCTGGCATTGGTGAGGTCGGTTTTCCAATCCGAATTCAAGGGGGCCTAACCCTAACCCTAAGTGGGATTCCCCCCCCCCTATGGGATTTCCCCATGTATTTTACTTGGAAGCATAAAGGGTGGGGACTCTTAACCAATACCGAGAGCCGAGGTGGCGCAGTGGTTAGAGTGCAGTACTGCAGGCCACTTCAGCTGACTGTTATCTGCAGTTCAGCGGTTCTAATCTCACCGGCTCAAGGTTGACTCAGCCTTCCATCCTTCCGAGGTGGGTGAAATGAGGACCCGGATTGTTGGGGGCGATATGCTGACTCTGTAAACCGCTTAGAGAGGGCTGAAAGCCCCATGAAGCGGTATATAAGTCTAACTGCTACCTATCGGCTAGGAATCCATTGGCAAGGTCAGTTTTGCTTTACGAATTCAAGGGGGCCTAACCCTAAGGCTAAGTGGGTTTCCCCCCCCCCCCTATGGGATTTTGCTGGTAGAGGCTGGAAGAGGCCATTTTTCCTTGCAGTGGGTTGCATCGCAGCCAAAAATGGAGCTTGTGAGAGCCCTTAGCTTTCACTGGCAGAGGGCTGCACGAGGCCATTGCAGCCCCAAAGGGAGTTCAAGAGCCCATTTTATCTCGGGGCACCATAGGCACTTCCGACACGAGTGAGTTAGCAATAGCAGTTAGACTTATATACCGCTTCATAGGGCTTTCAGCCCTCTCTAAGTGGTTTACAGAGTCAGCATATCGCCCCCACAGTCCGGGTCCTCATTTCACCTATCTCGGAAGGATGGAAGGCTGAGTCAACCTTGAGCCGGTGAGATTAGAACCGCCGAACTGCAGATAACAGTCAGCTGAAGTAGCCTGCAGTACTGCACCCTAACCCACTGTGCCACCTCGGCTCTATGAGCTGGCCACCCCCAGCCATTCTACACTCATCTCTCCCCCCCGCCCTCCAGTCAACCACAACCTGGTCTAAAGTATCCAGAAACAAATATCCAGACATGACAGGGTTATTTTTGGTGTTATAATGTACCCAAACCCCACAAGAAGATGTGACATCCTGGGTGAGACTCCGGAATTACCTCTTTGAAGCTACAGGAAATCGCGTCTCTTCTCTTTCGCGGAGCTTCTTCTTACAGGAATCTAAGATTGTTCAGCAGTGGCTGGTCTTCTCGGCTAGCAGTTGTGCTCCTCTCCTTTGAACTAACAAAGCTTATAAGGAACCTAAATAAAGGACAGTCCACGTGGTTGGTTTTTTTTTCTGAGAAGTCACTGACGTTCCACAAAAGCCATGAAAATTTGCTGCGCCTTCAGAATCTTTGCTTGACCTTGGAGGTCTCCTAATTTGGGGGTGTCAAACTGGTTTTTTCTCTGCAAGCCAGAGGGGAGGAGCAGGGACAGACGCCTCCTGCAGCAGCCTACCAGCCAAAACAGAGTGCGAGGGTCCCGCGTGCAGCCCCCTCTGCCCATTTATAGCAGTAATAGCAATAGCAGTTAGACTTATATACCACTTCATAGGGCTTTCAGCCCTCTCTAAGCGGTTTACAGAGTCAGCATATTGCCCCCAACAATCCGGGTCCTCATTTTACCCACCTCGGAAGCATGGAAGGCTGAGTCAACCCTGAGCCGGTGAGATTTGAACAGCCGAACTGCAGAACTGCAGTCAGCTGAAGTAGCCTGCAGTGCTGCATTTAACCACTGCGCCACCTCGGCTGAATTTTCCACCTAAACGGATTCCTGCAGCCCTTCACCAACCAAAGCGGGGTACATGGGGGCTGTGTGTACCTCCTGTGCCTCATTTTTTGCCCACTATGGCCTCCAGCAGCACTCTGCCAGCCAAAAACGGGCTGCATGGAGACCTCCTACGGCTCCCCCGCAGCCTGTTTTTGGCCAGCAGAGAGCTGCAGGAGGCTGAGAAGGCTGGCAGAGGCCCTGTGGGCTGTTATTTGGAGGCCAATCCTGCAGGCCAGATTTAAGAAGCCTGTGGGTTGGATCTGGCCCTCGGGCTTTGAGTTTGACCCCAGTGTTCTAGTCCAACCACTACGCAAGCAGGAAACCCTATACCCTTCGAAACAATTAAGAGTTTCTGCTTGTTCTGTAAAAAAAAGGAGGGGGGTTCTTAGTTGCCCCATCTCAACCTGCATGACTGCTGTGTCTTGTCTTCACTCTGGTCCGTTCCCGTAGCGGGAACGAAGGCACGTTCTGATTGGCGCTGCCCCATTGACCAGCTAAGGGGCCGATGGGACACTAGGCTGTACTCACAGTCTTTTGAGGCCTGGCCTCTCTGCCCTCCCCTTGAGGTTTACTTGGGATGACACCATCCCAAGACCCAGAGTGACCACAGCACACGACGAGAGGCCAGAAACAGACTTACCGGAGGAACCGG
Organism: Thamnophis elegans; assembly: GCF_009769535.1. NCBI lineage: Eukaryota > Metazoa > Chordata > Lepidosauria > Squamata > Natricidae > Thamnophis > Thamnophis elegans. The sequence goes on from NC_045552.1 coordinate 6,823,054, forward strand.
ACTGTGATCTCACGTTGCAGACTCCGAGCAAAGTTGGCAGGGTTGCTGCCCGTTCCAGGGGCTACAACTATCCAGAAGCCCACTCTGACAGTAAGCGGAGGACTGCGCAGATCTGCGAGGGCCCAGCGCCGTCCAGCTTATGTCCAGTCAGCATGCGCCGACTAAGGAGGAAGGAGTGCTGCGTCTTGTCTTCACTCTGGTCCGTTCCCTTAGCGGGAACGAAGACGCGTTCTGATTGGCTGCCTGTCTGACAGCTAGGTATAAAAGAGCTGTCAGACAGTCAGAACAGCTGTTGTTGTTGTGAGCCAAGCAGCCATGTCTTAGTAACTCTGTTAGCAGTTAATAAATGGTTAGTGTTACATGTACTGTCTCGCCTCCGTCTGCCAGCCACTGTTCTGGGTACTGAATAATGACCACTTCCTCTTTTGGCTTGCCAGGAATAATGTGTCCCTTTAGTCAAATGTTAGAAAAGGCTGTGCCCAAAACCTTGAGCAGATGCCAGTTCTGAAAACAGCAAAGTTGTTTAAGCTCTTCCCATTAATAATAATAATCAAAGAAAGGGATGCCAGCACTTTCTAAGAATTTGGAAGGTTGCAGGATTTATTTATTTATTTATTAGACTTATATACCGCTTCATAGGGCTTTCATCCTTCTCTAAGCGGTTTACAAATTTTTTAGCAAATTGAGTCAGCAACTTGCCCCCACAGTCCGGGTCCTCATTTCACCCACCTCGGAAGGATGGAAGGCTGAGTCGACCTTGAGCCGGTGAGATTTGAACCGCTGAACTGCAGATCACAGTCAGCTAAAGTGGCCTGCAGTACTGCACCCTAACCACTGTGCCACCTCGGCTCAGGATTTGGGTTTGGCCAGTCTAGGAAAAAGAAGGATTAGGGTGGTGACATGATAGCAGTATTCCAGTATTTGAGGAGCTCCCACAAGGAAGAGGAGGGGGTCAATTTATTTCCCAAAGCACCAGAAGGCAGTATGAGAAACAATGGATGAAAACTAATCAAGGAGAGAAGCAACCTGGAATTAAGGAGACACTTCCTAACAGTGAGGACATTTAACCATTGGAACCGCTTGCCTTCAGAAGTTGTGGGTGCTTCATCACGGGACGTTTTTAAGAAGAGACTGGACAGTCACTTGTCTGAAATAATATAGGGTCTCCTGTTTGAGCAGACGACTAGACTAGAAGACCTCCAAGGTCCTTTCCAGCTCTATTCTGATTGATTGAGGGGAAATTCTTGTATTATAGGCAGAAAACAATAAAGTTGCTGACTTAGAGAGTTCACGAGTGGACCTGGTTGCTTGTTCACCCTGACATGAGGAACCCTCAACAACCCTTCTTTGTACATAGGTCACCTATCTGTTCTGACCCCCTCCTCCGTCCAGTAACGAATGCCAAGACAAGCTTAACTGGAATGTACTTTATTAGCAAGAAACCAAAACCTTGGTGGCTGAAAGCCAAGCATAACAAACAGATAAGGACCTTGGCAGCAACTCAGACAAACCTTGGCAGCAATCCAGCCTGCCAAGGTAGTTACAAAAGTTCTCCAACTTTTAGTCAATGCGTTGACTTCTGCAAGAGGGGCGTGTGCACAAGCAGTCTTTTTATAGTCTGGAAAGGAGCCTAATGACTACCAGCTGAGTGCAATTACCTCCTGTACTTGCGCAACTGTTCCTGACGCCTATTAGCTCTTCGATGCCGGGCATCCAGGAACAACTCACTACTGGTGTCCCGATCACTCTCCCTTGTCTCCTCCCCACTGGTCCAAGGCTCAGGCCCCTCCTGGTGGCCAACTAGCCTCTCTGCGCCCTGCTCGGAGTTGGAACCTTGTCCAGGGTCCTCCACATCCTCCAGAGCCAACTCATAGGGCCCCTCGCTGTCGGAGTCTTGTGGCAACCCCAACAGCTCCTGCTGGGCCACAACATTTATCCCACCATATCTTAAAGTCGACAAAAATCCAAAGCAGGTCAAGGATAGTTATGGATGTTATGGTACTCAAGTAATGGGAATTTTGGTCTCAGGCATTGAAAAACACCATGTAGATATTCTGGGGTGCATTGATATAAGTAGGGGAGATGCTTTGACATGAAGTGTACTCTGTCAGCAAACTGGGGGTTCCTCCAGGGTCTGTCATTGTGGACCTGGAACCTTCTCCTTAGTCAGCTGGGTGAGGAACACTGGAGAAACCATGGAAGGATATGTCATTCTGAGGTCCTTGAGGTTCCTCAAACTTGGTGGTTTTCTTGCAGATGTTCCATTACCAAATTAGGTAACATCATCAGTGCAGGAAGGGAGTGGGGTTTGCTCTCCCCAGCTTCTTGGTGCAGCCATTGGTCCGGATTCTTTGAAACCCCGCCCCCCTCCATTGTAGCACTGATGATGTTACCCAGTTGGGTAATGAAACATCTGCAAAAAATAACCCCATACAAGCTCAGAGAGCACCAGGGACCCCACAGTTCAACCTTGAACTACGGATATTCTCTTTTGTCAGAAGATGGCATCCTCTGCTCCTTGAGTCATCCATGTAGAACGAGGTCAGGCAAGACAAAGTGGAAGAAATTGTGATGTACAAATTCTGGAAGAGTCAGCTCTTCAACTCAAAAACAGCTCCATGTGCTGGTAGGAATGTACAGGTAGTCCTTGATTTATGACTACAATCGAGCCAAAAATGTCTGATGCTAAGCGAGACAGTTGTTAAGTGAAGTTTGCTCCATTTTATGACCTTTTTGCCACAGATGTTATGTGAATCACTGCAGCTGTTAAGTTAGTAACACGGTTGTTAAGTGAATCTGGATTCCCCGTTGATTTTGCTGGTCAGAAGGTCATAAAAGGGGAATCACATGATCCCTGGGACACTGTAACCATCACAAATATGAGTCAGTTGCCAAGCGTCTGAATTTTGATTGCGTGACCGTGGGGATACGGGAATAGCTCTTAGCACTAGCACTTCGAGTTATATACCGCTTTACAACCCTCTCTAAGCATTTTACAGAGTCAGCCTCTTGCCCCCAACTATCTCGGTCCTCATTTTACTGACCTTGGAAGGATGGAAGGATGACTCCACCTGGAGATGGACAGGATCGAACTGCACTGCGCTACCACAGCTCTCAAAAATGGTCATTTCACTGTTGTAAGTTTGGATTGAAGAAACTGCTGGAAATTGAGGAGTACCTGTACTTTAATTGCATGAAACTCAAGAGTTGATCTATGGCCCTTGCCACCTTTCCCCCTTCATCTCCTTTGCAAGGTTGCTGCAAAGATAAAATTGGTTCCCGATTCATAGATATCATTTTGGGATCATTGAAGGAAGGACAGCATGTGCCAGAGGTGGGTTCCTACCAGTTCGCACCTATTCGGTAGAACCGGTTCATCAAATCTACCGAACCGGTTAGAAGAGGTTCCACCATTGGACCCAGAAAGCAGGCCACACCTACAGAAGAGGCTCCAAAATTTTTTGAAACCCACCACTGGTCCTTGGAGATGATTATTCTACACTATCATGCTCATATTTATAAAACTCAGCGCCTCTGTGAAAGGTAAGGATGACTACTGCGTTTGTGGTGCAATCAGAACATTGTGTGTGTTGAAATTGTTTTAACGCAAACCAAAGATGCCTTTTAAAAAACAAGTTTACATCCTATTCTTATGCATGCCAGTGCTGTGTGTGAGGTAATTTAAGGTGGTTCTGACAAGTGTTGTCGGCATCTTCATATCCAGTCACATGGGCGGCAAGCCGCTCCCATCTGGTCACATGGGCAGCAAGCCACTCCCACAAAGGAAGCCACACCCACAGAGTAGGTTCTAACAATTTTTGAAACCCACCACTGGCCTGGGCGATATAAGGCAGTGGAACTTTATATAACTCCACTGCCTTGGTAAACTAGAGAGAAACGGAGGGGGAGGGATCCTCCTTTTTGCCATGTGATTAAATATATATATATATATATTTTGTTGGCTTGCTATAAATACTGGAAATATGTTTATTTAAATGCTATCCATTGGGGAGCCCAGAGCATAAATCAATAAACAAAATGAAGTCACAAAAATATCCACTTTAACTAAAACCAAGCACACAGAGAAAGCAATAATTGCAGTAAGTAATAAGAGTTGAAAGATTTTCTGAAGCTGGTGGCCTCTTCCAGATGTTTTTGACTGCAATTCTTCAGCATTTCCAACAGTGGTGTGATTCAAAATTTTTGCTACCGGTTCTGTGGGCGTGACTTGATGGCCGTGGCATGGCTTGGTGGACGTGGCAAGGGAAGGATACTGTAAAATCCCCATTCCCTCCCCACTCCAGGGGAAGGTTACTGCAAAATCCCCATTTCCTCCTGCTCAGCTGGGACTCGGGAGGCAGAGAATAGATGGGAGCAGAGCCACTGGTGGGATTTCAAACTTTTTACTACCAGTTCTGTGGGTGTGGCTTGGTGGGCATGGCAGGGGACGGTTACTGTAAAATCCCCATTTCCTCTTGATCAGCTGGGACTTGGGAGGCAGAGAATAGATCGGGGCGGGATCAGTGGTGGGATTCAATTTTTTTACTACCGGTTCTGTGGGCGTGGCTTTGTGGAAAGTTACTGCAAAATCCCCATTTCCTCCCGATCAGCTGTGATTCGGGAGGCAGAGAATAGATGAGGGCGGGGCCAGCCAGAGGTGATATTTACCAGTTCTCCAAACTCAAAATTTCCGCTACCGGTTCTCCAGAACTAGTCAGAACCTGCTGAATACCACCTCTGATTTCCAAGCACTTTAATCAAGGATTAAAGTCTGGATCCGCGTTTCTCAGCCTTGGCTGTTTTAAGACATGTGGACTTCAATTCCCAGAATTCCCCAGCCAGCCAAACCAGTCACAGCATGATGGCTGAAAAGACTCATTCCCTTTTTATTTATTTATTAAACCAGCATGTAATGTTTATGCTTCCTTAACATGGATTGTAGAATGCTGCATGATGGCTTATATCTTGGTTAGAATTAGAAGCACGGGGCTGCGAATAGCAGAGTCGGTTGAATAACCTTTCCAAAGACACAGATGTACAAATATGGCTAAAAGTTTATACGTGCTGTACACATCAACGTCAAAGAAAAATGACATATATGAGGAATATAAAGCAAAACAACCCACCGTTTGCAGTTCGTGATGGAAGTAAAAGCCCCCTTTTCACACAGAAGTATTTGCAGTTTTATAACGTCCCGGAAATATCAACAGTAAAGACGGGTGGATGGAATGAAAGCAGAAAAAGAAATCTTTCTATTTCTCTAGGAATGGCTGTATCACCCTCTAGCAAGACCGCTGTCTTCCTCATGTTTTGGGCTACAAAGCCTCTTATTCTCCAAAGCACCACAGGGCAGGACAAGAAGCAACAGGAGGGAGGGAGAACGGGGAGAAGCTTGTGAAAGAGAGGTACAACCTAGAGGTAAGGAGAAATTTTCTAATAGCAAGAACAATTAACCAGTGGAACGACTTGCCTCCAGAAGTTATGGGTCCAGGGGTGGGCTGTTGGGTATTTGCAGGGGTTCAGGAGAACCCAAATCTCACTTCTGGCTGGCCCCGCCCGCCCCTTCCCTCCCAGGAGGAAAGGAAAGTGCAGGAAAGTGCAGGGTGTGCAGAGGCTCAGGGAGGGTGAAAAATGGGCCTACTGAACTTCAGAAAGGCCAGAAACAGGCCCATTTCGGTCTCCAGGGGGCCTCCGGAGTCTGGGGAGGCCATTTTCACTCTCTTGGAGGCTCGAGGAAAGCCTCCAGAGCCTAGGGAAGGCTAAACTGATCCCCCCCCCCATGGTGCAGGAGGCCAACTAGGCCATGCCCATCATGGCCACACCAACCGAGGAACCGGACAGAGAACTTGCTGCTGAAATTTTTGAAGCCCACCCTTGTGTGGGTCCTCCGTCACTGGAGGCTTTCAAAAATAGACTGGACAACCATTTGACTGGTATGGTAGAAGATCTCCTGCCTTGAGCAGGAGGTTGGACTAGAAGACTTCCAAGGTCCCTTCCAGCCCTATGTTCTACGTTCTTCACTTATGAGTTCCTAACTCACATGAGTTTCCTAAACCGAACTTGGAAGTGTTAAGGTTCTACAGTGCATCTGAGGGACTACTGAAGACTGAGGAAGCTGTTCAGTGGAAGAAACCATCTCCTTCCTGTGTTTGCTCCTGAATGAGGAGCCACTGTCTTCAAACAAGGTTCTCCTGAAGGCGGACCTTATGCTGTAAAGACTCAACTTTCGGTGGAAGTCCACGCCCATGAAGAAGTAAAGGATAGGGTTGACACAGCTATTGAGGTAAGCCAGGAAGGAAGAGAGCGGGAGGCCAATAGAAAGCCCTAGGCCTTTCACCTCCACCAATTTGAGGAGGAGGAAGATGTGGTATGGTGCCCAACAGAGGAAGAACGTGACCACAAGAACCAGGATGACCCTGAAGGGTTTCTTGGAACGGAGGGAAGCCCGTCGCTTCCTCAGCACCACAACGATGATGCCGTAGCAGACTACAATGATGGCGAAAGGGGCCAAGAACCCACAAATCAGTCTCAACATATAGATGACCAGTTTGGCGGATTCATTTCCCTCCAGGGAAAAGGAGCACTTGGTCTTGTTAGACTTGTCGATTTTTATGCCACGGTAGTGGTAGAAAGGACTACTGGTGGCAATGGCCAAGATCCAAGCTCCGATGGCAGCGACCCAGGCCAAGCGGCTGTCCCGGTGCCTTTTGGTCCATATTGGATAGGCTACGCAAGTTGCCCGGTCTATGCTGATGGCAGCTAAAAGGAAGACGCTGCCGAACATGTTGAGATACTTGACGAAGCTGTTGGCTTTGCATAGGAAGCTTCCAAAGGGCCACCCATTGTCAAAAGCGTTCTTCAAGAGGGGCACAATCCGGGTGACCGAGAAGAGAAAGTCAGCCAGAGCGAGGTTGAAGAACCAGACGCAGCTGATGGTCCGTGCAGTCTGACGGGCTGTGATCCAGATCACAGCTCCATTGCCCAGGGAACCAAGCAGGAAAAGAACGGCGTAGAAGAAGATCTGAAGCATGTCCATGAGCCTGCTCACGTCCAACTTGGTATCCGAGGACGACGGCAAGGATGCATTGGAAATGCACGGAGCGGTGAAATTAGCGTCCATGATGCAACAGGACCTTACGGCGTGGGAAGATTAAGAAACCAAGTGGTCCTTCTCTGGTCCACAAAACCTGGAAAAGGAGAATCAATGTTTTAGGAAGTATCTTTTTTAAAAATCTTTTTTTCCTGTCTTGCTACTCCTATAATCTAGTTTTGCCTCTACTATTGCATTAAAGTCTCCTACAACACAAATATTTTGATGTTTCATTTCTAATATCTTCTTATGTAACTTTTGGCAAACATTCTTCTTACTTATTATTCGGCATGTATATATTGCTATCAAAGGTGCTTGTTTTTTATTCATCCCCTTTTCCACCATTAAAACCCTTCCCTTCTTCATCTGCATATATTTATTTGGAGTTTATTGTTTCTTTAATATATAGAGCAGCTACCCCTTTTCTTTTGCTGTGCTGATGACAAATATAGTTTCCCAATTTTATAATACAATACAATAGAAAGTTGGAAGTAACCTTGGAGGTCTTCTAGTCCAACCTCCTGCCTAGGAAAGCAAATGCTGGCTGGGGAATTCTGGGAGTTGAAGTCCGGACATCTTCAAGTTGCCAAGGTTGAGAAACACTGCAGTAGAATGTTATGATAGCCATATTGCCACAACTGAGAATCAATGTTGTTTGACTTACAAGTTCCCTCTCATATGTTGCTCCCCAAATTCATCACTAGATGGTAGAATTTCAGCATCTCCAATCCAACAATTCTAGGAACTAGTGGCAAAGGAACTTTTGGCAAGCTCAGGGGAATCACCAGATATAGTCAAAAGGAGGAAGGAAGGACGGGGTGCCTCTATATCTACCCCACAGAAACATAGGGTACTTCTGCATTTCCCAGGGGTCCTAAAAATGAAACTGCTGACGGTGCAAGCAGATGGTTTCGGAAAGCGGCAGCTTCTCCAAAATCAGATGTTTCAAATCAAAGATTGGATGGTCATCAGGAATTCTTGCAGGGATGGGATTGAATGTCCCGCTGTAGCACCCAGGACTTCTAAATATTTATCTATCATATTTATATGGCTTCCCATCTCACAAAAAGTGTTTCTGGGCTTCATACAACAATAATATGTATATATCAAAACACTCATTATTTTAAAATATTTAAAAACTAGAAAGTCCAAGAGAGAAGAATGTAGACTTCATACTGGAGCGACCTCAAGATCTTACCAGTTCTCCGAGATCCTCAGATTTAGCCAAGTCTTGAAGACCATCTGGAATATTAACAGGGATGAAGCTCACCTCACTTTAAGGAAGAGAATGCCTCATAAGCCAGGAACCATGGCAGAAAAGGACCACCTGGTGGGATCCCCCCCAGATATAATTCCTTAACAAGCAGGACCTGTATATCAGATCTAATAGAATGGATGGATGTTAGGCTAATGTCAGATGTTAGACATAATGTCTCAATAGGCCCAGGCTCTGCTCCTATTCTTGAGTACTTTTAATTATTGAAGATCTTCCCTTTTTTTAAAAAAAGGGGTAGGAGATGAACTCAGATAGGGAAAAGTCTGTAGAGTTTCCCAGTCATCCAGCTCAAGTCTTTGACTGACTTTTAGCTATACAATTTGGGATGAACCCCCTTTGAATGGTGTGGGAGGAGGAATGGATTTCCAAAAGAAAGAAAATGGAAGACTACAGGAACCAGGACAATTAATCAGGTGACCCTGAGGACACAGACCAACCTCCCAAGTGCTTCATGGACCCTCCAAAAGGTTGCAAATGACCAGTTGTTCTGCAAGGAATATCAATCCTTCCATTCCTCACCATCCGGTCAGATCTGAAGAAGCTTCTTGGATGAGAAGCGAAAGGAAAAACAAGAAGTCTTCAAAGAAAAAAAAACAGAAAGTCCAGTTGCCTCCTGAAAAAAAAAGTTTGGGACAACCATGACCTGGATGACTGAGAATCTCTACAGTCTTTTAGCTATACAATTTGGGATGAACATCCTTTGAATGGTGTGGGAGGCGGAATGGATTTCCAGAGGGGAAAAAATTGCAGACTACAGGAACCAGGAGATTTACTCAGGTGACCCTGAGGACACAAATAAGCCTCCAAATGCTTCAAGGATCCTCTAAAAGGATGCAAATAGGTATAGGTATAGGTACTTTATTTGTATGCCGCCCTTTTCCCTGGGGGGACTCAGGGCGGCTCACAGTTCAGAGGGAAGGGAGGACAAACCAGATTAAACACATAAGACAATACATCGTTAAAAGCACAACATTCATACAATTCGGGTGGGGTTGAGGTCTTTAGCCCCAGGCCTGTCGGGACAGCCAGGTTTTAAGGGCTATGCGGAAGGTCTGGAGGGTGGTGAGGGTACGAATCTCCACGGGGAGTTCGTTCCATAGGGTCGGAGTTGCCACCGAGAAGGCTCTCCTCCGCGTGGTTGCCAGTCGACACTGACCAGCTGATGGAACTCGGAGGAGGCCTAATCTATGGGATCTAATTGGTCGAGTGGAGGTGATTGGCAGTAGGCGGTCTCTCAAGTACCCAGATCCAATACCATGAAGGGCTTTGTAGGTGACAAGTAGCACCTTGAAGCGTACCCGGAGATCGACAGGTAGCCAGTGCAGCTCGCGGAGGATAGGTGTTGTGTGGGTGAAACGAGGTGCACCCACGATCACTCGCGCGGCCGCATTCTGGACTAGCTGAAGTCACCGAATACTCTTCAAGGGCAGCCCCATGTAGAGCACATTGCAGTACTCCAGCCTAGAGGTCACAAGGGCACGAGTGACTGTTGTGAGAGCCTCCCGGTTCAGGTAGGGGCGCAACTGGTGAACTGCTGTCTACAAGGAATATAAATCTTTCCCCACTATCCTGTCAGAGCTGAAGAAGTTTCTTGGATCTGAAGCGAAACATCTTCAAAAGTAAAAAGAAGAAAGCTCATTTGCCTCCTGAAAAAAAGGCACCTTTGAGTCAAGTAGGGAAAGTTAAGTAATACTTTAACTGGTTTCAACATTCCTACTTCTTCGGTAAAATCACTTCCAGTTAAGCTACTTGAACTCCTTGCGAAGAGAAATGCCCCATATTTTTCTGTACATTGCACAACGGAGTGGTTGCCACCAACCTCCAAGTGTCCCACAAGTGTGCCGATATTAGAAAGTGTACACACCTAGCTCTAATCAAGCTGTTTTTGCAATCCAGTCCAGCTGCTAAAATCAAGTCAGCAAATCACACTGGGATACCACTTGCCTGATTATCCCAACCGCAATACAAAACCACAAGACTAAAAACTCCGTTCTTGAGTGGCTATAAAACTAGTGAAACATGACAAGAGGTGGCCGAGAAGAACCCATCTCTCAAGACAGAACAAACCAAAACACACCCAAAGTTTTGACACTCCAGAAACAACGTAAACAAGGACAAGATTGTTGTTGCTCTGGAATTCGCACAGTTCCCACCAGAAGGTGTGGTGCCCTGGATCAGACCCTGAAATTACCTGTTTTTTTTAAGGCTGCAGGAATTACGTCTTCTGTATTTCTCTCCCTTTGCAAGAAAATGCGGATTTCTTGGCTGCCGCTTCGCTTCTCTGCCGGGTTGTGATTTTGGACCTCGTCCAAGGCCAAGATTAGCTCCTGCCGAAAAGAGGAACTTCCTGCTGGATGCGATCAAGCAGAATCTCTCCGCTGTTGAAGATTTGCCTCCTGAACAGAACAGATCGCGGCTACGCCAGGTTGTGAAATACGACGGGCATCATCGCAACTGTCAGTTCCGCAGAGCCAAGAAAGTCTTTAAAAAATTCCCCTAGAAGCAGGGGGCTAAGAGTTGTGAAATGTTGTCGGATGGAAGTCTTCGAGAGGAGTGCCTTTTATAACAAGGGAGGGCTGCTCCTGTGGTGGCTTAAATTGAATTCCCTCGACATACGTCATGTCAGCGGATCGAGCAGGGTGGTTAGGGTGTGAAAAGTTACTCTGCAGCCACCACAAAAAGTGAGGTCTCTGTTCAAGGATCTTTGTTGGGTTCATGCTGGTTTTATTTCTGAAGAACAACGTGATTTCCTGAAGGCCCGTGAGTCAAGGCAGCCCTTTAACATGTTCCGTGCTACACTTTCCACAACAAGTGTGTCACACACAACCTCTGGCAAGCCACGCAGAGTATACAGAACCCGTTGCCCTATCTTGGATAGCTTCAGGGACGGTTGGAGATGCGGTTACCTGCCTAGAGATTTCAAGACTTGCTGAGTTTTTGGATTCTGTTACCTCCTCTGAAAACAGAGCCACCTGGGAAGTCCTTGCAATCTTGCTGGTGTAGCTTGGAATTGGGAATGACTGATGCTCCTCTTCAGCCATTTATAAACGAGTTGTATCTTGTTGCTGGAGATTCAAGGGTTGGGTGAACAAGTTCTCCTGATCTCTCCTAAAGCACCTTATTGGTGGGGTTCGCACGTACAGGAGTTCCTCCATTTGTCTGGCTGTTTGGGTTGAAGGGAGGTGCTTTTAGGTCCAAGATATTCCTGGTTCTAGTTCACCCTCAGCCACAAACATGAATTTAGACCAGTCTCTCTGCATCTTGACTCATCTTCGATTGTCAAGGGCCTGAGTCAGATCGCATAGATTAGGCCTCCTCCGAATTCCATCAGCCAGCCAGTGTAGACTGGCAACTACCCGGAGGAGAGCCTTCTCGGTGGCTGCTCCGACCCTCTGGAACGAACTCCCCGTGGAGATCCGGACCCTCACCACCCTCCAGACCTTCCACGCCGCACTTAAAATCTGGCTGTCCCGGCTGGCCTGGGGTTAACGATTCTAACCCCGCTCGAATTGTATGACTGTTGTGTTCTTAAATGATGTAGTGTCTCCATGTTGTAAATTGTTTGTCCTCCCCCCCCCTTTTTTTGAACTGTGAGCCGCCCTGAGTCCCCCCAGGGAAAAGGGCAGCATACAAATAAAGTGAAAAATGAAAAAAAATGAAATGAAAATTTTGATTTAGATTTTATTAATATTTATAGGCCGCCCTTTTCCCTGAGGGGACTCAGGGCGGCTTACAATTCATGGGAGGGGAAGTGCAAGACAAAACATAAGACAATACGTGAGTAAAAAAATAAAACAATAAAACACAACTTTCATTCAGCATTCGGGTGGGGCGGATTAGAATCTTTATCCCCAGGCCTGACGGGATAGCCAGGTCTTGAGGGCTGTGCGGAAGGTCTGGAGGGTGGTGAGGGTGCGAATCTCCACGGGGAGATCGTTCCAAAGGGTCGGAGCTGCTACTGAGAAGGCTCTCCTCCGCGTAGTCGCCAGTCGGCACTGACTGGCGGATGGAACTCGGAGGAGGCCTAATCTGTGCGATCTAATCGGTCAATCGGAAAATGAGTTGTGATCGTGTTGACCACGGGAGGGTGTGGTAGCCGTAACTTCAAGGATGGGTTGTAAGTCCCTTTTTCCAAGGCTAACATAAATTTGAACAATCATTGAGTGAAAAGTTGTATGTTGAGGATTACCTGTATATCATCCCCTCCTCTAGCCTTACAATCAGCCAGATCCCATTTCAGATCATTCCAGGCAAGAAAATTCTTCCTCCTTTCCTTTCTTTTCCTTTCTTTTCCTCTCCTTCCCCTTCCCCTTTCCTTTTTCTCCTTCCCCTTCCTCTCCCCTTCCGCCTTCCCTTCTCCTCCCTCCCTCCCTCTCTTCCTTCCTCCCTCCCTTCCTTCTCTTCCCTTCCTTCTTTCCCAAGGCTCCTAATTTTTCTCAGAGTGCATTTACTGTATCCATAGTGAAACTATTCTTGGACAGATTTTATTTCATTTCCACAGACAAACTATCTTGAAAAGGAAAAACTAAGACGGCCAACACATTCTTACAAGGAAGAGGGAGGCATGGTTTCAGAGTCTTAATTAAGTGTAAAAGATCATATGCGACATTCTTTAAATTTTTCCACCAGTGCAATGGATTTATTACTTGCAACCCCAACAGTTACACGTTACAGCTGTTGACCAAAAAGAAGCAGAAGGCAGAAAAGCAAACATGTATTCCACAAACGGTTCAAATGAAATAAAATGTAGTCCTTGCTTCGTTCCTTGAAAGTGACAACAATCCTCTTTAAGAGCCGAGGTGGCGCAGTGGTTAAATGCAGCACCGCAGGCTGCTTCAGGCTACTTCAGCTGACTGCAGTTCTGCAGTTCGGCTGTTCAAATCTCACCGGCTCAGGGTTGACTCAGCCTTCCATCCTTCCGAGGTGGGTAAAATGAGGACCCGGATTGTTGTTGGGGGCAATATGCTGACTCTGTAAACCGCTTAGAGAAGGCTGAAAGCCCTGTGAAGCGGTATATAAGTCTAACTGCTATTGCTATTGCTAAGTCCTAAGAGTAATGTATATTGCTGCTGTCTAGTTCAGGGGTGTCGAACTCAATTTCATTGAGGGCTAAATCAGGGTGTTGCTTTACCTCGGGGGAAGGCGAAAGATTTATATGATCTGAAGAGAAACCAGAGTGACAATTTCCCTTCCCCCTGGAGACAAGCAATTGATCACAAGCTGGGCTCTTATGGGCTCTCACCATTATTCTTAATGTCCCTAGGCTTTGAGCAAGCAAAGCAAGTAGTAATCAATAGAATGCGGTGTGGGAAGTTATCATCCAGCCCTCTCCCAGAAAAATGAAATATCCTAGGAAATATTGAAAAGGCAGAATATTTCTCTGGATGTGAAAAGAAGGAAACATGCTTTAAAAGACAGAATAATTTCCTGTAGCTTCCTGCCCATCCACACTTTGTCAATAGGCCATTGAGAAGGCCAGGCTAGCCCACTTTACATAATATGTTTATGTTTATGTTTATGTTTAAGTTTATTTATAGGCCGCCCTTTTCCCTGAGGGGACTCAGGGCGGCTTACAACTTATATAGGAAGGGGAAACATACAATGACATATAGGACAATACATAATTAAAAGAATAGAGCAACATTCATCATTCGGGCGGGGATGGATTATAATCTTTAACCCCAGGCCTGACGGGATAGCCAGGTCTTGAGGGCTGTGCGGAAGGTCTGGAGGGTGGTGAGGGTACGAATCTCCACGGGGAGATCGTTCCAAAGGGTCAGAGCTGCTACCGAAAAGGCTCTCCTCCGCGTAGTTGCCAGTCGACACTGACTGGCAGATGGAACTCGGAGGAGGCCCAATCTATGCGATCTAATGGGTCGCGAGGAGGTAATTGGCAGCTGCAGGGGGAAGGGATATTACTCAACTCTCCACATGGCATCTGAGAACTCATCCATACCTGGATTCAAAACAGCCTAGAGAGTAGCCTCTGCATGGCCCCATGGGAGTCTGACAACCAATCAGCATACATTTCTTACACAGGAACAGGAAACAGGGTATGAAAAGCCTAGCAAGCCCCTTCCTCAGCCCTTCTCTTCTTCTCCATCAACATTGAAACATGTGATCACCTTTTCTGTTCAGGGCTCAAGCCATGTGGCCCTGTCCAACAATAAACCATCTTTCCAAGCAGCCTCCATGTCTCCAGTGTCTTCTTCCCCACTTGGAGCTGAACCCAGAAGGACGTTTCTTTCAACAGAGGGACATGGAGTTCCAAGAAGAACTAAATAGGTTGCCTCTCCACAGTAGGGACAGAATCAAACAGGGTGCGTGGGAATTGGCAAGATATCTAAATGATCTGATCTCCCCAAAACAAAGAATAGCTTTCTTCAGAGCCAGATTTAACATTCTTCCTTCAGCACTCCTCCAGGGCAGGTATCAGAGAACACCTATAGCAGAATGGGTTTGTATATGTGGTAAAGAAAAAGTGGAAGATAATTCACATGTTCTATTACACTGCGGCTATACAGAGCTTGTAGGTCTGCACATTTTCTCCCCTTATTAGAGAGATTGCCAGGGAGGGCAGACAATTTTTATCTAGGCTTTCTCCTCCAGGACCCTAACCCGGTTACCACGTGTGCAGTGGCAAAGTTCTGTGCTGCTGCAATGTCCATAAGAAAAAAATTGGCTACAGAAGTATAGTCCCATCTTGTACCAATTATCTGGACATACCTCTAACAATCTTTGGACCATAATGTTATTATCCACTTTTAATGTCAATACTTTTTAATTATAATTTAATGTTAGTATTTTTTTTAATATAGTGTAAAAACAAATGTATATTGCTGGTCTTTGACCGTAATAAAGATCTTACTTACTTTCCTCGGGGGAAGGGCGCGTGGCTAGGGTGGGCCTGGCCAGCTGAAAGTCTCTCATGTTGGAAGGCACCCATGGAGACCCAATTGTTCTGCCAGCAAAAACGGCCTCCTGCAACCTTCTGCCAATGAAAATGGAGCTTTGGAGGGCCGCGCCCCCCACACGAGCTCTGTTTTTGGCTACGACAGCCTCCTGCAACCCTCTGCCAATGAAAATGGAGCTCTGGCAGAGGTCCCGTGGGCTGGCTCTTTGCTGTCTCCAGGGCGGCCCCATGGGCCAGATCTAAGCACCTTGGGGACTTTGAGTTTGGCACCGCTGGTTTAGACTAATGTTTCTCAGACTTGCAACTTTTAAGATGTGCGGACTTCAATTCCCAGAATTCCCCAGCCAGGAATTGAAGTCCACACATCTTAAAGTGGCAAGGCTGAGGAACACTAGGCCTGTCTTTCTCAACCATGGTAACTTGAAGATGTATGGACTTCAACTCCCAGAACTCCCAGAACTTAAGAGCCGAGGTGGCGCAGTGGTTAAATGCAGCACTGCAGGCTACTTCACCTGACTGAGGTTCTGCAGTTCGGCTGTTCAAATCTCACCGGCTCAAAGGTTGACTCAGCCTTCCATCCTTCCGAGGTGGGTAAAATGAGGACCCGGATTGTTGTTGGGGGCGATATGCTGACTCTGTAAACCGCTTAGAGAGGGCTGAAAGCCCTATGAAGTGGTATATAAGTCTAACTGCTATTGCTATTGCTAACTCCCCTATCCGCCTTGCTGGCTGGGGAATTCTGGGAGTTGATGTCCATTCATCTTCAAGCTGCCAAGCTGTGGAGAAATACTGATCTAGACAAATCTCAGAAAAAACCACTCCCTGGATTGTTTAGGATTTTTGTGTTAATGGAAGTAGGAATTTGTCTATGTGTCTGGACATGACCAGTTAAGAAAGTATGTTCTTAAATAATTTCGGTAGTCAAGAGTTTTCCCTTAGGAAAACGAAGGGAAGCTTCTACTGAGGAATTACTAGATCATTTATTACCTACTCATCTGGGGAAATGTAACATTTAAAGTTTAGCTTTCTTCCCTTGACACAGAGAACTAAGCCGCCCAGACTGTTAACTGGATCTAATTGATGCCCAATATATCTTACTATTTATTTTTATATTACAGGCAGCCAACCCAGTTCTGTTTGTTGGGCGCAGGTCAAGTGGATGGAAAAAACAAAGAATTTTTAACTCTTTCTTTCAAGGAAATAACTATGATACGTTCTTTAACTAAGCAAGGAGGATAAGAAGAAAGACACACAACTGAAAAAACCGCATGTGATGGTCATGCCCAATCTGAGAATGACTAACTATAACCTCCCACACAGAGACCTATATATAGACAAACAACAGGCTTAACAAGGTTGCGTAGTCTTTTTTTTTGTACAAAAATGTAGCCTGTGCCCCCTATCCCTTGCCTCCGTTCTTCTTTCCTTCCTCTTCTCCAATTCCCTTTTCTCCACTGTAGGTCTTGGTCGACCTCAGAAAAAGCATAGTTTTATGTAAGAAAATCTGTATTTCTTGAAAGATATTTCCTCCTAAAAAGGCTCTGTTATTTTCCCCCTCAGTTTAATCATTTCACTGAGTTGGGCTCCAGATGGGAGCAAGGCCAGGCCTTCAAAAGTAGTTATCAGTTGAGGTGGCCACGAAGACATTTGGAACCAGATTTTTATTTATATTTGCTAATCTTGGCTTGCTAAGCAAAAGCAAGTTGAAGAAATCTGTTCTTGCCACCTAATAACTCCTCTGTATGTAGTAGAATCTGAGTGTCCAGAAGTCCCTTGAAGAATTATGGACCTTAAGCAGAAGGACCTACCACCACCTAGCTGTGGAGGAACTAGGTGAGCTTACATCTGGAGTAACTTGGAGACCAGTCCTAGACTTGGTGATGCTGCAATTAGCAAAGCCAGAAATTTCTTCATTAGGCTACCAAGTCTTTTTCTTCTAGCTCAGTGTTCCTCAACCTTGAGGTGTAGACTTCAACTCCCAGAATTCCCCAGCAATCCATGCCAGCTGGGGAATTCTGAGAACTGAAGTCCACACCTCTTCAAATGGCTGAGGTTGAGGAACATTGTCCTAGCTCATCAAAGATTGATAGTTTTAGAAGGTAGCACCACATTTCCTTTGATCTCCACTAGGGTTCCTTCTAGAAGAAGGGTCACCAAACTTTCAGATCTCAGGGACCAAATTCATAATTTTTAATCCCACAGAGCACTAATATGATCTGCCTACTGACCGGCTGGGTGGGCGTGGCTAGGCGGTCATGTGACTGGGTGGGTGTGGCCAACTCGATGTCACTCACATTGAGGGGCACCTCGCCAACCTCTACTTGCCCCTCCCCTGCCTGCCACTCCTCGCCTCCCCACTTGGGGTCCTTAGGGCCCCAACAGGAAGCAGTTGTTGGAGCTAAGCAGCCACCACGAGAAAGAGTTGGCAATACAGTTCAAATTAGAGCTGACCAAGAAGGAGGCTCAGCAGAAGCACCTCAATGAGGACTATGAGCATAGGTTTTCCTATGAAGGAAGGAAGACCTGTGGGAGTGCAAGGCCAGGTACCAGCGTCTGGAGGCTCAGCGGGCTGAGATGGTCAGCCAGTTCCAGCCCATGATGCAGTCTCACTGGAACAAGGCCCTCTGGCTCTTTGCCACCAGGGGTGCTTCCCTCCAGCCTTTGCCCAAAGCCCCCCACCAGGAGGCTGAAGCAGACCCCAAGTCAGAATTTCTCCCCCACTCAGGACTCACACAAAAAGACCCCGAAGTGGGAGACTCTCTGCAGCAACACAAACATTCATTGCATGTATTCATCCCAGGGGCCATAGTTTGAGGACCCCTGATTTAGTGCAATATAAAAAATGCAAGTAATTTTTCTGTGGACCACCAAAATTTTCTCACAGACCACCAGTTGGTGACCGCTGTTCTAGAACACTGATGGACCCTGATCTCTTCTTTCAAACCTCACATATTTCAATCTCAGGTTTCCCCACCTTCCTTCCTTTTTTTCTTGTTCTCTGTATTTTGTCACATAGCATGAAAGTGGCAAATAACAAGAGCGATGAGCAATAAGAAGCAACACACACACACACACACACACACACACACACACACACACACCCCTGCAAATCTCCCAAGCCAGGCACTTTGTCTAGCCAAGTTCCAATCTCTTTATTTGTTCATATCTTCCCGAGTCCTGTTTTCCTTGAAATTTATTACTTTGGCAAGAGAGTCACAATTAAAGCTATTTACAAACAGGAACAAAATAAACTGAATGAATAATAACAGCACCAGATGTGTTTAAACTTTGGGGATTTGATTTGTTCCTACTTCAGAACAACAAGGGTGGGTGGGTGGGATTCTTGACGAGTTTCAATAGTTGGATTCATACAATGCACCCTTCTCCCAGTGGTGGGATTCACATAATTTAACAACTGGTTCTCTCCCCTAATGACCGGCTGGGTAGGCGTGGCTTGGTGGTCATGTGACCGTGTGGGTGTGGCCATCTCAACATCACTCAGGTCGATGGGCACTTCGCCTTAGCTGTGACAATGTAATGAGGGTTAACCGGAGAGGCAGTTTCTGTAAGCAGGGCAATCAAAATTAGGCTAGAAACAACACCAGAATGTTTCCTTTCTGCCTTCCTTACAGGATTAGCCATGGAAAGTGGAAAGAAACAAAAGGAGATTTCTTCCAACAACCAGTTCTCCCAACTGCTTAGAAAGTTAACAACCAGCAGTGGTGGGATTCAAATAATTTAACAACCAGTTCTCTGCCCTAATGATTTCTTCCAACGATCAGTTCTCCAAACTGCTCAGAAAGTTAACAACCTCTTGAATAGGTGCGAACTGGCTGAATCCTACCACTGCCTTGACCCAAGTGAACTAAATATAATTTCTATGTTCACATAACATGCTAGAGCCAAATGAATAAATTGTATTGTGCCCTAATATGATGACCTGGTTCGTTATAACATGCTATGATAATGGCTGGAAACGTACAATATATTAACTCGCAAATAATCTTCATTTTAGTTTAGTCTAGAGCAGGGGTGTAAAACTCAAGGCCCTGGCCAGCGAAGTCTTAAATCTGGCCTGTGGGGCCACCCTGGTAACAATGAAGGACTGGCCTGCGGTGCCTCTGCCAGTGTAAACAGGCTCCCAAGCTCCAATTGTGCTCTCAGAGGGTTGCATGAGACGGTCGCAGCCGGAAACGGAGCTCGGGAGCCTGTTTTCTCTGGCAGAGTACTCGGGCTGCCACAGGCGCCCCCAACATGAGTGACATCAAGCAGGCCACACCCACTGACCCTCACCCCACCCTGAGGTCAAACACAACCCTGATGTGTCCCTCAATGAAATTGAGTTTGACACCCCTAGTCTAGAGTGTTGTATGAACTTAGCTAAAACTTCAATCTTTGTCTTATCCCTTGATTTGGTGTTCCATTGCTTTGCTCTCAATTTATGGAGGAGATACAATACAATACACTAGCAGAGTTGGAAGGGACCTTGGAGGTCTTCTAGTCCAACCCCCTGCCTAGGCAGGAAACCCTATACCGTTTCAGACAAATGGCTATCCAACATCTTCTTAAAGACTCCCAGTGTTGGGGCATTCATAACTTCTTGAGGCAAGCTGTTCCACTGATTAATTCTTCTAACTGTCAGGAAATTTCTCCTCTGTTCTAAGTTGCTTCTCTCCTTGATTAGTTTCCACCCATTGCTTCTTGTCCTACCCTCAGGTGCCTTGGAGAATAGTTTGACTCCCTCTTCTTTGTGGCAACCCCTGAGATTTTGGAACCCCAGATGTTTTCTGGTTGGTTCCAGGCTCAATTCAGTAAGAGAAGGCAAAAAACCGAAATCCCTCCCCCTGGTAAATGTTAAAAATAAACATTTCTCATGTGTGCAAATTATGGAAAGCACTTAAAATACAAAATTGCCGTCTTAAAGGTTTTATTTCCTATTTTCTATTTTACACAATCTCTGTGGTGAGGTTTACAGTTTGATTCATTTTATCCATTCATTGAAGTCAGGGTACATTCCCCTTGAAAAAGTAAAGAGCGACATATGTTGATTTTAAACTTCCAAAGCTCTGCTCCAGCATTTCAGGATTAAAATCCAAATTTCAACGTGGCAACGGTCCACGTAACTCTACACTCTTTCTCGTGTTAGCTCTCCACCAAAAGAAAAAAAACCTGTCCATCACCGCCTGGATCTCAGACACATTTTGACATTCAGGATTTCTAGAACACTTTGATAGGGTCGAGTCATTAGGGCCCACGCAAAAAGCTGATTGGTTTGAGTTGGTCAGTTTCCCGTCATTAAGTTGCAACTAAACTTCAGCTGCCTGCACCTTCCTGTCAAGTCAAAATTTATGCGAACCACCAAAACTCTGGGAGTCTGATTGGCACAAAATTATATTGCAAGAGGAGGGCAGGAAAAGACCCCCATGCAAAAGGAACGTGATGACTTTGTTTTGGAAGGGTAAAACCACGTTTTGCTCCCCATAAAGATGAGAATAATCATGTAAGCACTGAAACTTATAGCAGTTAGCAATAGCAGTTAGACTTATA
The DNA here is from genome assembly GCF_009769535.1 of Thamnophis elegans. Classification (NCBI taxonomy): domain Eukaryota; kingdom Metazoa; phylum Chordata; class Lepidosauria; order Squamata; family Natricidae; genus Thamnophis; species Thamnophis elegans. Next base: position 6,843,880 of record NC_045552.1, read on the forward strand.
TACCGCTTCATAGGGTTTTCAGCCCTCTCTAAGCGGTTTACAGAGTCAGCATATCGCCCCCACAGTCTGGGTCCTCATTTCACCCACCTCGGAAGGATGGAAGGCTGAGTCAACCTTGAGCCGGTGAGATTAGAACCGCTGAACTGCAGATAACAGTCAGCTGAAGTGGCCTGCAGTACTGCACCCTAACCACTGCGCCACCTCGGCTCTTATTATATCTTATTATATCTTATTATATCTTGATTTCTAGTGGCTACTGTGAAAATAAGGTACAGGTAGTTCTGGACCTAAGATGTACAATTGAGACCAGATTTTTTATTACTGCTAAGTAAGATGCTTGTTAAGTGCCTTATGCCCAATTTCATGCCCTTTTTGGTCATGGTTGTTAAGTGAATCGCTGCAGTTGTTAAGTGAGCCATATAGTCATTAAACAAATCTGGCTTCTCTCCTTGACTTTGCTTGTCATGTGGATGGTCATAACTGGTGATCCCATCACCCTGGAAAATGCTGCAACTATTGTAAGTATTTCCCTGTTGCCACGTGCCCAAATTTCGACCACGTGACTTTTTGGATGCTGTGATGGTCATAAGTGCAAGGGACAGTTGAAGGTCACTTGTTTTGGTGCCCCTTGGACTTTGAACGGTCACTAAACGGATCACTGTAAGTCAAGGAGAACCTGTTACAGAGAAGCGCGCCGAAGGACAATTTATTTCCAATAGTCAAAATGTCATGAATCGGACATTACGTCCAAAAGGCCGGGTTGTTGAGAAGAGGCCTAGTACAGGCAGACAAAACAGAATAACAGAATAGCAACAGAGTTGGAAGGGACCTTGGAGGTCTTCTAATCCAGCTTCCTGCTCAGAGTGGGAGAGATCGTACCGAATGAGGCAAAGCTGGACGCGATAAGCTTTGATCGGGCGAAGGAAAAAAAGAGGGAAGAAGGTTGAATGTCAGTTTGCTCCTTGATTCACCTTCACAGAGACAAGCCAAGGAGGACCAAAGTCACCAGGAGGGACCCCTGCAAGCCTGCTACACCTCCCTTTGGCCCACCAACTTTTCTTTCTTCAACCTGCACCGAAGGGACCACCTTCCTATTTTGAACAACGACGTTCTTTTCATCCTCTTCGTGACTGTGGTCGTGGTCGTGGTCGTGGTCGTGGTCGTGACTGTGGTCCTTCTGAGGGCCGCCCACCGATGGGCTCACACCAAGAGAACGGGTGATCTTGCTGGAAGTGGAAGCCACCACTGTGGCTGCGTTGACCCGGACGTACGTGGGAGGGGTCGTGGTGGTTACGTTCTTGGTCTCTTCAGCAGGCAGGAAGGCCGGCCTTGGAATGGAGGTGGAGAAATGCGTTTTGTTGGAGAGATTCGTGTTGCAGAGATTCCCTGAACAACAGGAGCCTGAGAGGGTGATGGCATTGCTCCCTTTCCGGACCTTGGTGCAGTCGCCATCTTGAACGCATCCTTTGACGGGTTTGGTCAGTGAAAAATTCCCTGGAAAAGAGGGGAAGGAGCAACTTTAAGGCAGAGGTCCTCCTCCAAGATTAACAGCTTTGGTCCAAAGCAGGGGTCACCAACCTTTTGGACCCACTAAATTCATAATTTTAAATTCCGCGGACTATTAATATGAATTTTTTTTTTTTAGAAAAATAAATAGTACCCTGTTTCCCTGAAAATAAGACCTCCCCGGATAATAAGCCCAATTGGGCTTTTGAGTGCATGCTCTAAAATTAACCCTTCCACCAAAAATAAGCCCTCTCTGAAAATATTGCAACACAGCAGCAGCCATGAGGTGACCACGCTCGCTGCCTCCTGCACCTCAAAAATAAGACCTCCCCAAAAATAAGGCCAACCACTTATTTTGTGGGTGAAAAGAAAATAAGACCCTGTCTTCTTTTCGGGGAAACACGGTATTTAGTACGATATCAAAAATGCAAATCCTGACTCCGTTGTTACATCCTCTAACCCAGTCGTCTCCAACCTTGGCAACTTTAAGACTTGTGGACTTCAACTCCCAGAGTTCCTCAGCTGGCTGAGGAACTCTGGGAGTTGAAGTCCACAGGTCTTAAAGTTGCCAAGGTTAGAGACCACTGCTCTAACCCTCACAGCTTCAACCTTCAACTGTCTACTGTGGACCTCACTCCATTCCTAAGATGTCCGTAAAGGGGGCATGCAGCAGCTCACCAGGGCGCCTAAAGTCGCTGTCCTACTGCCCCCCATCTATTTGAACTCATTTCTTTCATTTTGAAGAAGTATATGAATCAATATGAATCAATATTGGCTTTTGCTTATATTATTGTACACTGTCAGAAATTAGTTTATTTTCTAGCCTAGCAAATTGTAACCTTAATACTGGATGGCACTACTGCAAATGTTATCTCACTGCTGCGCCTCGCTTCTATCCTTGGTTTCAAAGCTAGGGACCTTCTTGAAAACACAGACGAAATAGTTACATGGGAATATCAGGCCCCAATTGATAATGGAACCAAACTAAGGAGTTTTCCTGGCTCATAAATCCTTAAAGCATTCTGCCGGGGGGGGGGAAAAACCAACTTGGCAAAGGGGGGCTGCCACCCCCTACTCAAGACTATAGGATTACTCCATAGATAAGGTAGGCAGAGACAGGAGCTTAAACAAAAGAATGCTTTAAAGATCACGTTGGTAACGAATCTTTTCTCTGATTGGATAAACTTTGTTTCTATCTGCCTAAAATGTATATAATACTCTGAGCCACTCTTGCATGATGTGGCTATTCCTTACATGCATTGGTTTGTATGTTTTGGATAAAGTTTTGTCACCCAGCTTTTGCTATGGCCATAAATAAAAACTGATATTTTTGCAAGCCTCGTCTGGAGTCTCACTCTCTTTGGCATTTCAGTGGCTCGGGTTAACTACTGGAACCTTATCGTTTATATCCATGTTTATATTTATACCTGCTTTCTTGCACATGTTTGACAAACTAATAAATACAAATAATTTTTCTGCGGACCACCAAAATTTTCTTGCGGATCACCAGGCCACTGGTTGGTAACCACTGGTCCAAAGAATTATTCCCCCCCCCTCCCTCCCCAATTCCAAATCGAGTTCTCTTTGTGTTCAGCGCAAAGGGCTTTTCGAGTCAAGGTTAACAAAACAATTCATTGTATTTAATCGCTGTTAAAAAGTCAAGAACACGGATAGCTTGTCAAATAATACACTCTCTTCCCAACAGCGCTGCAGCAATTTTGTAACTTTAAAAAAAGGGAAGGATGTCTATCTGGCAGAGAAATATAAATGCTATGTTGTTGTTTTTTTAAAAAAAGAAAAAATTAGAAAGGTTTTTTTTTAAAGAAAAACCAACATAAAATTAGCCATTCTTCAAGCATGATTGAGTACTCTCTTTTAACCTCTGCTTCCTCTCCGTTTTTACTACATATTGGAGAACGTGATTTCCTACACAATTAGAAGATAATTTTTATTTCAGCTGGGCTATGATGGCCTTCATTCAGAGGACACTGATCCCTTACTCATCCTCGTAGCTCCATTAATCCCTCCCCCCACCCATTCCTAGGACAGGAAGAAATCCGACATATTTGGGGGCCTACTGTTCAGACTTCCCAAGAGCATGAATCAAACTCCTTGGTCCCGGCAAAAACCCCTTTTATTAATTGACTATGAATTCTGATCATTTGCAGCCAGCAAAGTCTTTCAAAGGAGGATTTACAGTCACAGACCTTATCTGGCTTGGAGAGCTGCCAGGCCGATATCTCGGAGAGTCATGAATCAATTAAGCAAATTAATTGCCTCCTTCAAACTCCACTCCCCTTTCGCTGCTCTTTTATTTCCTCTGGGAGGGGCCATTCATCGTCCACCTTCACTCCCAAGTTGACCCCTGTACTTCAGCTGTTCCCTTCGTCTGGCAACTCTGCACATGCGCACACTGAGAACAGGCTCCAGCTGTTCTTCTGCCTCACTGATCTCTGACTCTGAAGACAGCTGATAACTGTCAGGCGGCCCTGGCCCCCTCGCTGCCTCCGACACAGAGCCCTCATCAGATCCTTCCCCAGTCTCCAGGACTGGCCCAACCTCCTCACTGTCCTAATATGATGCCAGCTCTGCTGGCTACTGGTGGGCCACAACACCTACAGTCTCTGGAATCCCAAGACAGCCAAATTAGTCACCGTTTTTAATGAACTTCAGAAGTCTCACCTGCTTTCATAGTGACATTTCCATGGAAACAACCTTGGAAATTATCATAACACTTGACAATGGAAGAGTTGTCCATTGTGCAGTTGTCTCCATCACAGCTGTAGCATTCCACTCCGTTGGGAATCCGTGCACTCACATTATCTGGAGACAGAGCCATTAAAAAAGGGGGGGAAATAGCATTATTGAGGATGAAAAAGATATGAACTTTAACAACAACAACAGCAACATTATTTTATACTAAACTTTTAAGTGTATATATACTGAATGCTTTTATTTGTTCTAGTCTCTGATCTAATAGTGTAATAAATTGTTGTTGATGATGATGTACATTGGTTGAATTGTAGAAGAAGCACTGAATCTGGGTTGGGCCAAGCATATTTATAATTTTTCTCAAACCAGACTAGCGCCAAGATTAGCCAAATGAGGCTTTTGAAACCAGTCCCAAATTTAAACAGGCTGCCTCTGTTAGTTATTGATTCAGCTGCATCTCACCTTTCCTTTCCCAGAAAGAGAGCTATTGGGATTTATGTAAAAGGGAAGAATAAAGAAAACAAACCCATTAAAAGCGTATTTGCACATTATGCAAAAAATAAATAAATAAAAGGCTCTTAGCCTGAGAATACAAAGGCACGGCTGAAGAGACAACTTAGCCTTTTCGTTCTAGGTAAATTGGCTTTTGTGGCTATTGAACATTTTACACAAAGCATTGCAACCATGGCTTGCGGGTCTCAGGATGACAAAAGACAAATATTCCCTGAAGTTGAGCTCATCTCTATAGAGACACATCAATGTAATTTTCTGAGGCTATTCTAGATCACCGTTTCTCAATTCTGGACTTCAACTCCCAGAATTCTCCAGCCAGGCTGGGGAATTCTGGGAGTTGAAGTCTGTACATCTTAAAGTTGCCAAGGTTGAGAAACACTGATCTTTACCATGCTACTCTTTTCTTTCCTGTATTTTTTCCTCACAGTACTCCCCATTATTGCTATAATTGTTGTGTTGTTGTTGTTGTTGTTGTTATTATTATTATTATTATTTTATTCTACCTTTTTATATATAACTTAAGGCATTGAACATACTTAAGACTTCTGCCTTCTATTTTCTCCATAACAGCTCATAAAGTTGAGCTGAGATAGGCGGGCCCAAAGTCACCCAGCTGGCTTTCAGGCCTAAGGGAGACCCACAATTTATTTTGTTTACAATTTATTTAATCTACAAGCTAGGGGACAATTTGTATTTGGAAAGTCCCAGTTTATTAAGGATGCTGGGAAAATACTCCAATATTAGAGAACCGAGGTGGCGCGGTGGTTAAAAGCAACACTGCAGGCTACTTCAGCTGACTGCAGTTCTGCAGTTCGGCTGTTCAAATCTCACCGGCTCAAGGTTGACTCAGCCTTCCATCCTTCCGAGGTGGGTAAAATGAGGACCCGGATTGTTGTTGGGGGCAATATGCTGACTCTGTAAACTGCTTAGAGAGGGCTGAAAGCCCTATGAAGCGGTATATAAGTCTAACTGCTATTGCTATTGCTATTGCTATTGCTATTCCCCAGGGACCTAGCAATGGATCAGTGGTGGGATTCAAATAATTTAACAACCGGTTCTCTGCCCTAATGACTATCTGGGTAGGCGGGGCTTGGTGGTCATGTGACTGGGTGGACGTGGTCAAGTTAATGTCACTCAGGTCGATGAGCGCTTCGCCTTAGCTGTGACAATGTCATAAGGGCTAACCGGAGAGGCAGTTTCTGTAAGCAGGTCAATAAAGATGAGGCTAGAAACAACACCAGAATGTTTCCTTCCTGCCTTCCTTACAGGATTAGCCCTGTAAAGTGGGAAAAAACAAAAGGAGATTTCTTCCAACGATCAGTTCTCTGAACTACTTAGAAAGTTACCAACCGGTTCTCTCGAATAGGTGCGAACCGGCTGAATCCCACCACTGCAATGGATGGATAAGACTAACAAGAAGCATCATTCTTATGTGTGCTGGGGTTTACCCATAGGTTGCAGCTGCAGAGCTTGGATGTCCAGTTTAACGTTGCAGCCGCTCGTGTTGCACTGGTGCAGCTGCGAGAAGGCGAAGATGCCATGCACCTCCACCGCCTTGTCATTGGTTCCTGGTATGCCCGCTCCGCAGCCCTTTTCGCCAACGGAGAACTTCCCATGACCTGGAAGAACAAAGAGGTTACAGAGGAAGTAACCTGGACCTTAATTAAATGTAATCTACTGTCCCTGCGGTATGATCTAAGCGCAGTCCACAAAATTGTCTGCTACAACATCCTACCTGTCAACGACTTCTTCGGCTTCAACCTCAATAACACATGGGCAAAAAATCGATACAAACTCAAGGTTAACCGCTCCAAACTCGACTGCAGAAAATATGACTTCAGCCACAGAGTGGTCAACGCCTGGAATGCTCTACCTGACTCCGTTGTTACAGCCTCAATCCACCCCCCACAGCTTCAACCTCAAACTGTCCACCATGGACCTCACCCCATTCCTAAGAGGTCCGTAAAGGGGGCGTGCATAAGCGCACCAGCGTGCCTACCATCCCTGTCCTACTGTCCCCATTTATTTGTATTCATTTCTTTCGTTCATGCCCATGTTTATATTAATACCTGCCATCTTGTACATGTTTGCCAAACTAATAAATGCAAATAAGATGGCTTAGAACAGGCCTCACCATGATGGTGACCTTCTGGACTTCAACTCCCAGAATTCCCCTGTCGGCCACAAAAAGCATTCACTGTCTGATGGAGGGGGGGGGGACCTGGGTACCAGTAGTTACAAGTTGACCATGGAATGTATGTGAATGTTGCTTCTTCTCTCCATATGTGGCACCTTCTTTCCAGAATGTGTAGCCTCCTGCCCTTCTATTCCTAACCCAAGTTAATTCGTCAGGCTTAAGAGCCGAGGTGGCGCAGTGGTTAAATGCAGCACTGCAGGCTACTTCAGCTGACTGCAGTTCTGCAGTTCAGCGGTTCTAATCTCACCAACTCAGGGTTGACTCAGCCTTCCGTCCTTCCGAGGTGGGTAAAATGAGGACCCGGATTGTTGTTGGGGGCGATATGCTGTCTCTGTAAACCGCTTAGAGAGGGCTGAAAGCCCTATGAAGCGGTATATAAGTCTAACTGCTATTGCTACTTTAATTCATTAGGAGGAAATGCCATCCAAAGAGCCATGAACGTATATGGCATTGGGAAATTTAGCGTGGAAGGGAGCTTGCAAAGAGTCTCCAATATCCATCACCAACTTATTGGCAATCGGGGATACTGAAAGATATCTTCAAAACGAAAGCAAAAATGCAAGTAGTCTTCAACTTACAACAGTATGTTTAGTAACCGTTCAAGGTTACTACAGTACTGAGAAAAGTGACTCATGGCCATTTTTCACATTTATGGCCATTGCAGCGTCCCCATGGTCACCTGGCCAAAATTTGGATGCTTGGCAATTGACTCATATTTATGACGGTTGCAGAGGTCATGCAGCCTTCCGACCTGCAAGGTCAATGGGGAATCCAAATTCCCTTAACAACCATGTTAATAACTTAAGAGTTGCAGTGATTCACTTAACAACTGTGGCAAGAAAGGTTGTAAAATGGGGAAAACCCACTTAACAATTGTCTTATTTTATTATTTTATTATTTTATTATTTATTTATTTGGTTGGTTGGTTGGTTGGTTGGTTGGTTGGTTGGTTGGTTAGTTAGTTAGTTAGTTAGTTAGTTAGTTAGTTAGTTAGTTAGTTAGTTAGTAGATTTCTAGGCCGCCCAATCCCGGAGGACTCTGGACGGCTTACAAAGCGAAAACAAAAGTAATTAATAAAAAATAAAGGAAAACAATTTAAAACATCACCCATACACCCAATCTGATTGGGGCCGGACCTCAGCAGTGTGGTCAGCAGCCCCAGGCCTGCCGGAATAGCCAGGTTTTAACAGCTTTTCGGAAGGCCATGAGAGTGGGCAAGGTCCGGATATCTGGGGGTAGCTCATTCCAATTCCAACTTGCTTGGCAACAAAAATTTGGGGTTCCATTGTGGTGGTAAATCGAGGACTACCAGTATTTATTTTTACTAAATCTATATGTCACCCGTTCTCACCATTGGGTGATTCCTCTGACTCAACTCTGGCAAGGGGAGAAAAGTTTCGGAGAAATGAAAAAAGAACCAAAGTTTTCCACCTGCAGATCTAAAGAAGGGATCCAAAACTCAACCCTGTGGGGGACACATCCCTCTTTGGGCTAGAAAAAGATTTGGGGCTACTCACTCCATTCCACAGCAGCCACGGTTTCCACGCAGACCTGAGTATTTCTGGGGCAGGTCAGCTTTTTCATCTTCTGCTCACTGCAACTGCCATCACCCAAGTCCACACAGCTGTGACACTCCAAAGCCAAGGCGCCTGTAGGGGGAAAAGATGTCCAAAATGAGAAGGAAAAAAAACCCCAATTAAAAGAGTGAAATTATATTAATGTAGATCAGAGGTGTCCAACCTTGGCAACTTTAAGACCAGGGGTGGGTTTCAGGCGGTTCGCGGCGGTCCCCGCGAACCGGTTGGTCGGCGAACCCGGAAGTAAGTAACTTCCGGGAACGCCGAAGGGTCCACCCGCCCGCCCGCGTTTCTTACCCGGTTTTGACGAGTTCTGCGCTTCCACGCATGCGCAGGACGCATACAGCGCCTGCGCGATCCTCCAGGAGCAGCTGGAGCATCGCACAGACGGTAGTATGCATGCGTGCACTCCGCGCGTACACGAGGATGCCGCTGGCCCCGTTCCAACCGAACCGGTTGGAACGGGGCGAGAAACCCACCCCTGCTTAAGACCTGTGGACTTCCAGGATTCCACACATTTTACACAAAGCGTTGCCCTATGGAACGATCTCCCCGTGGAGATCCGGACCCTTACTACTCTCCCAGCCTTCCGCAAAGCAATTAAGACCTGGCTGTTCCGGCAGGCCTGGGGCTGTTGATTTATCCAGCCCCATCCTAAGTTATATGAATGTTGTGTAATTTTAATGCCTGTTCTTTTTAATTTTTATATGTTCCCCCCTCCCTGTTCTTATCTATAAGCCGCCCTGAGTCTCTCGAGAGTTGGGCGGCATACAAATCCTAATAAACCAAATCCTAATAAACCGTTTGCGGAGCTCAGGATGACAAAAGACAAATATTCCCTGAAGTTGAGCTCATCTCTATAGGAACACATCAATGTATTTTTCTGGAGCTATTCCAGATCACTGTTTCTCAATTTTGTCAACTTTAAGATGTGTGGACTTCAACTCCCAGAATTCTCCAGCCTGCCTTTTCTTTCCTGTATTTTTCCCTCACTGTACTCCTCATTATTGCTATAATGAAGCTGAGATGAACTGTGGGGCCGAAGGACCACAGCCAAATTTCACTTTGTTCTGACTACCATTCCCCTTCTCAGCTCATCACAACTTTACTAAAAGAGGGATATTTGCTTCCAGAAGCTGTAGGTGTTCTGTTCTGACCCCCACCTTGTCCGTTCAGAAACGAAAGCCAAACAGAATGTTCAAAGGAATGTTTTTTATCAGTCCCGGCTCTTGCTGGCTGCGAGCCCAAAATAAACACAGATAATTGCTCTGGCAAAAGTCCTATAACTCATAAACTACTACAAAACAGGATTATATAAATCAAGTCACTTATCCAAGTGGGCTTTTCTCAATGTTTGCACGCGAACGGGGAACGTTGACTTCTGCAACCAGGGCTTGACCATCAGTCTCTTTTGTCAGCAGGAGGAGATCCTAACGAGCAACAGCTGCTCGTTATCATCTCCTGTGAGTCCTCAATTGTTCCTTACGTCGGTCAGCCCTTCTTCTGCGTGCATCCCGAAACAACTCACAGGAGGTTTCTGTGTCAGCCTCTCTTGTCTCCTCCCCACTGATCCAAGGCTCAGCCACCACCTGGTGGCCAACCAGTCTCTCCTCGCCCTGCTTGGAGTTGACATCCTGTCCGGGGTCCTCCACCTCCTCCAAGGCCAACTTATAAGACCCCTCGCTGTTGTAGTCTGGCGGCAGCTCTAACGGCTCCTGCCGGGCCACAACAGTGTTCCAACACTGGAGGTTTTTAAGAAGAGATTGGACAGCCATTTGTCTGAAATGGTATAGGGTTTCCTGCTTGAGTAGGGGGTAGGATTAGAAGACCTTCAAGGTCCTTTCTAATTTTGTTATTCTGTTTTCATTAGGACTCTTGAATAGCTCCAAGATTGAAATGATAAGCAAGGGAAAAGCCATCAGTGAACTGATCGCGAGGTCACCTCCAAATTAAGCAGAGGTATGCTTTTGGTGACCCATGGATCTGGTTGTTGGCTAATCACCACTGCAAAGGTGGAATTACTCCTAAAGAAAACCAAGGGCTCCATTCTAATTTGCACAATGAATTTGCAAGTTGCCAGGCCCCCATGTTAGCATCTAACATACATTTTGGACGTCAGTAATTTGAGAGTAGATGTTTGACCCACAATGGGCTCTCCCTGTGTTTCCTTTTCCTCCTCCTGGGCATCTCCCCAATCCAACCTGGAAAATAGTCATTTATTTCTCCCCTCCGCTTGATGGCTCATCCTGTTTTGAAGGCTTTTGGGCTCTTCCTCCCTGGCGTTCTCCACCTGCTCCTACTTCTTCGCGTTAATCTGCAGATCTCTGCTTTTTCATTATTGCCTCTTCCGCCCTGTTTTTCTACTGCATAACCTTCTCAGCTCTTTCATTCTCCACTCCTGTTCATCCATGGCGGGTGATTTCACTAATCCTGAGCACCCCGCCCAAGGTGAGTCTCATACGGATGCTTCCACCTGCAGGAGCACCTCAGGAACACAGCACTGTGTGTGTCCAACTCCATTCCAGGTTCGCTTGTTGTTGCTATGTTGGAATAAATATCCATCTTGTTCAGTTCCAAGCCAGGAGAAAGGCACCAGAGACAAGATGGAGGCTGATTGAAAAGAAGACCCATTTATTGATGAAACAGAACCACCAAGCCTGTGTGATTCTGGGCAGCTGACCCACATGGAGTTGAGAGCGAGGGGATTTTATACCTCCTCTTGAGCTTTGCATTTGAGCTTCCTGTTCCTGTGCAAGAACATGTATTCTATTGGCTGTAGTCAGACCCCCATGGGGCCATGTACAAATCCTAGGGGTTTGTCTGAGCTAAGTTTGGTTGAAGTTTGAACTGCTGGGGGAGGTGCAAATGAGATAATGCAATGAAGGGGATTTGGGCAATTCCTATAGTGGCTGAAGGCTAATCCTACCTTTGTTGGATCTTGGGTGGGGGTATTTGCTTATGACTAGAGCTAGCTATCTCTTTATCTCTTCAGTGCTGACCTCTGCTGTGGGCTATTAAGGAAGGCAGGGGGCTGCTTTCCAAGAGCATGTTCCTCCATTTCTCATCCAGGGAAATATAACATTCTGCCTTTTGTTAATATTTCTCAAAATATTTCATTCTTCTTATGTAAATGTGTTTTTATTTTCCATTTTCATTTTCGTACAGTCACATATATACTGTGCAGAACCGGGGCCTTATAACTTTAAACAATAAACACAGCCATTCCTCTTGTCAATAATACCCCTCAAAATAGAAACCCAATGTACCTCTTCGACCCTCCATACACCCTTTCTTTCGCCCCCCTCCAACTTTCCATCTTCCCTCCATCATTCCCCTCTACCCTACTTCCCCTCCCCCTCTACCACACCTCTCTCCCGATACACTCCCTCCCTTCCTTCTCACCCTCCCTCCAATCCTCTCTCCCACCCTCTTTACCCCTCTTTCTTCTATCCCTCTACTCCTCCCTTCGGTGTATTTCTACTATCTATTAATATATTCAGCTTGTCCTAGTTTTACACTGGAATTAAAGAGCAACAGTATACAAGTGCAATCACGTTATTTTAAAATATTTCATTCTTCTATGAGGGGCTAGGGGCTAACTTTCTACAGCTGCTCCTCCGGAATCTTTTTAAACAACACGAGTAGCTTTCATTCCTAGAATAATGCATTGATTCATGTCATCCAAATTAAAGCTAATTTACCAGGACACTTCCACGCACCCCTTTTCCCCCACTCCCTCATTCTTTGAAAGATGTATTGAATGACAATCCATAGATCTTAATGTGCATATGAAGCACAATTTGCAAAAATTGGGTATGCCTAGTTTAATGAAAAGGACTAAGGGAGACATGATAGCAATGTTCTAAGGGGCTTCTCCAAATAAGAGTTGGTCAATCTCCAAACACCTGAAGGCAGGACAAGAAGCAATGGATGGAATAATGAGAACAATCAACCAGTCTTGCCTTCAGAAGTTGTGTGAGTTCCATCACTGGAGGTTTTCAAGATGAGATTGGATAACCATTTGTTTGGAATTATAGAGGGTCTTCTACTTGAGCAGGGGATTGGATTAGAAGACCTCCAAGGTCCCTTTCAACTCTGTTATTCTGTTATTCCACTTGCCCCCTTCTTCCGTTTCTTTACTCATGCTGTATTTGGCCAAACACAAATAAACACATGAGCAAATAAGAGGAGGAAATCCTATCATTTGGAAGAAGCGATCCACCATACTGCCTCTCTCCTTGAAGGACCTGTTAGGATCTCTGGAGGCTGAGGGGCAGGGTGTAGCCGGAGCTCTTTCAAATGAGGAAACAGGTCGCCCACACAAGCTTCCAACAGCTGCATCAGTTCAAAGGGAGTCCAGGTTTTCTGTGGTTTTTAATAAGCCACAAACATCGTCGGAAATAATTGGGTCTTCTAGCCATCCAGCCAAAACAGTGCCGTGCGGTCACCCAGGTGGAAAGCTCATTCTGGAACAGTGCAAAGACCTTCCTCATGGAAGTCTGGGTGTGGGTGCATCTCACCAGAAGTGCTTCTGGACAGGAAAGCCGGATTAGATAACTCTAAAACGGGTTATTGAAATGATTTTCCCGGGTGAGCTTTAAATTAGGCCATTGCATAACTTTATTCAGTCTGGAATTTCTGTTGCTGCCATAATGAGAATTCCTTATTGACAAGCCTACCCTATAAAGTCTGTGTCGTGTAACCCTAAAAAAACTGTCTACCCCTGGAAAACGAAGTCTTGAGGAGGACGCCTTAGATTTGAAAGGAATCATCAATTTTGGTAGGGTCAAACATCCCATGGAAGAGAGATCCTCTCTGAGGCAGGTATGAGTTTAACTGCACAATTGCACACCATATTTGGAATCCCCTTCTATTCAGCACTCATATTTTCTCGTTTCGAAGTTATCTTAATTTTATTTCTAAACCGCTCTTTCTAGTTTTTCAGAAGCAATGGCTAAATGTCCTAAAACAAGATTTTTTTTCCATCCCTTTCTCCCATTTTGTAAAATATTGTATAGGCATGTACACACAAGAGGTTGAAGATGCTGAGGGGTTACAGGATTGGCCATGTTGGCTGTGGTAGTCATCAGGCTTCTAAAGAGGCCTACTGGAAAAGAGGCAAAAATCTAAACCATGGTTTGTTTTGTTCTTTGAATTGTGATTATCTTTCCTTTTGGCCTTTGGGGTTGGTTGTGGACCAAAAGATGGGCTTGATTGTAAAAAAAAAAACACCTCATAATTTTCCCTCAGAGGTTAAGGCATTGTCTGTTGATCTGAAACTGCCAGCCTTGGCATGCGTTAGAAGCCACAATGACATCCTGTAGGTCAATTCCACAAATTATGTCCACTCCAAAATTCTTGCCATTTGTACAATGACCTCATGACATTTGTGATGTCATCCCCCTCTTGCCTGTGAGGAAATGGTTGGTTCTATCAACTCTTTGTGAGGTGAGGAGAATGGAGGCCAAGGTCATGTTTCCCCAGATCTTCAGTGAGGTTCTGTGGTAAAATCCTCTTCGGCCTCATAGGCTCAATGGGTGACCATTTCCTGACGTGTCTACCTACATAAACGATCATTTGCTCAATGAGATTCATGGTTGCCATAGTCTCTCAGTCTTCCAATTGCTGATTTCCAAATTTGTATTGGGAAGAGACCAAAACCAGGTTGCCATATTGTGTCCTCAGTCAAACAGAGCAGGGCTTTCCCATTTTCAACAGCTTTAAGATTTGTGGACTTTAACTCCCACTATCCCCCAGGCAGACTGGCTGGCTGGGGAATTCTGGGAGTTGAAGTCCACACATCTTAAAGCTGTTGAGGTTGAGAAACTCTGAAATAGAGTTACAGCTGTTGTTTTTCATCCTCCCTTTAAACAATTTAGACAAGTACACAATGGAACTGCCGTAGCCTATTGCCCAAAGAATGCTGAGAAGTACATGAAGTGAATAAACAAAGCCATGTCATACGCCATACTGTCTTCACAATTTATCAGCCTGGCTTTTTCAGCTCCGCATTTCAGCTCACGAGTAGACAAATGGCCTCTATTATTTCATGATAGAAAGAAAAAGACAAATAGAAGAAAGGAAACTTCCTTTTGAAAGAAAGTTGTGATTAAGAGGGCCTGAATCAATTATTTGGAAAAACTAATATCTAACCCATTGGAAAAACTAAAAGAATCCCTTGTATCTTTCAATTGTTAGGAATGTAGATGAGATAGATAGATAGATAGATAGATAGATAGATAGATAGATAGATAGATAGATAGATAGATAGATAGATAGATAGATGATAGATAGATAGATAGATAGATAGATAGATGAATAGATAGATAGATGATAGATAGGTAGATGATAGATAGATAGATAGATAGATAGATAGATAGATAGATAGATAGATGGATAGATAGATAGATAGATGATGGATAGATAGATAGATAGATAGATAGATAGATAGATAGATAGACAGACAGACAGACAGACAGACACAGACAAACAAATATAGAGATAGGGACTTGAGATAGATAGAAACATAGACATAGATAAATAATAGATAGATAGATAGATAGATAGATAGATAGATAGATAGATAGATAGATAGATAGATAGTAAAGAGATGAAAGATTCAGCACAGACAGAGACAGATAGATGACAGATAGGTATGTGATAGATAGATAGACAGACAGACAGAGAGACAGACATTTGCCACAAGGACTATTTTAGGGAAACGACATACAGTAATCTAAGATAATTTATTTATTTATTCAATTTATATGGCTACCCATTCAAACGAATAACTCTGGGTGGTGGCAAACAATGAGGACATTAATTAAAACCAATTAAAAAACCAGTACAATCAAGCAAATATATACTGCAGCGGACACACATTTCCAGCAGGATGGCCTAAAAAATACTGCTTTTATCTTTAAAGCAACCGTTTTGGCACCTCCATGCATTTATGCCCAGCCAAGTTCGTTATTTGAACCTGGCATGGTTAACGCCCTGGAAAAACTCTTTCATTTAAGGATTTGTTAAGCTTCTGTGCTAGAATTTAGATTTATTATAAATGAGCCAAAATGGGTAAGGATGGACTTCTCATTTTACAGCCCTGATGCTTCCCTTATGCCAGAATTTCAAATCTTTAGGTAGATACCCAAAGTACTGTCCCTGAGAGCTGAACCCAAATAACCCAGAGGTTGAAACTTCTCATCCAAGCCTTTTCCAGATGCCACCCTTTGTCTTCCAAACATTCCTGGTCCCAACATGGCTAATTCTGAAGCTCTAGCAGTTGCCATACTATCTTCCATCTCCTACCTTGCATGAAAAACGTCAAGGCCACCAGAAGGACAGATGGACTCATCTGGAGCTGGAGGTAGGCGCCCATCATTACGTCGTCTAAGTCCCAACAGTTCTTTGTCTTTCCCTTTGCCGGTCTTGAGAACGTTCTGCTTCTGTCAAGTCCTCAAAAAGAGCAAGGTTAAACATTAAATATAAGTCGATGACTCGGGCAGGGCGTTCTTTCTCATCCCTTCAGCCACGCCTCTTTAAGACTTGGCTGTTCAGCAGCTGCCTGGAGGGCTTTCTTCCGTACATCCCATCCCACTCTCTAACTCATCACTTCCCTTTCCCAGCACCTGGAGACCACTGACTGGGGTGACGCCCTTACCGGGAACTAGAACAGCCAGTTGAGGAGTTGTGTGTGTGTTTGTGTGTGTGTGTGTGTGTGTTTTATTTTACATTCTTCTTCATCCAGAACGTTGAGGCAGGAAAGAACAGCAATTAGAGGCATGTCTGAACTTGGAGGAGCAAGAGATGATGGCAAAGGTGATGGAAGGCATTGGAAAGGAATGCTTCGTTCATCCATCAACTGAAACCGTTTGGGAGGTCATGGTAAGGCACTGCTTTGGTTGCTGTGGGGTGAGGAAACCTCATGTATATCAAAATACGGAGTTGCTACAGCTCTTCTGCCTTCCCCAGAAGGAATACAGGTCTTCCTTTGTATTACAACCATTTGTTTAGTGAACACACGAAAAACCGCACGAAAAAAAAGGGACATTGCCATTTTTCACACTTAGGACCGTGGCAGAATTCCCAGCAGTGGGATTCACTTACCTTCCCTACCAGTTCACAAACGTGATTGCGCTGCACATGCTTTGCTCACACGCGCCACATCTGGGCATGCACACTGCCTTCTGGCCATGCGCAGTGCTCGTACGTTACGTCAGGGAGGGTAGGTGGAGCCTCCCGCAGCCACCGCTGCCGGTTCGCCTGAACTGGGGAGAACCGGCTGAATTCCACCTCCAATGTGACCAAGATTGGAATGCTTGGCCACTGGTTCCTATTTATGACAGTGGCAGTGTCCCGGGGCAGCGTCCCAAGGCCATCCCCTTTTTTGAGAACTTCTGACAAGCAAGGTCTACGCAGAAGCCACTTAGCAACTGTGTTCCTAGCTTAAGAACTGCAGCGGCCGACTCAACTACGGTGCCAAGGAAGATTGTAAAAGCTCATTTAACAAGTGTCGCACTTAGCAAGAGAAATGCTGGGGCCCAGTCATGGTGGTACATTGAGGATTGCCTATTTAATCCTGCCTCTCCTACTGAACCGGCCCTTCTGGTGAATTAAGGGGTTGATGGAAACTTGATTTGCGCAAGTGTATCCACACATTGAAGGTGGCTCAGTGGCTAAGATGCTGAGCTTGTTGATAGAAAGGTTGGCAGTTTGGCGGTTCGAATGCCTAGCGCCGTGTAATGGAGTGAGCTCCCATTACTTGTCCCAGCTTCTGCCAACCTAGCAGTTTGAAAGCAGATAAAAATGCAAGTAGAAAAATAGGAACCACCTTTGGTGGGAAGGGAACAGCGTTCCGTGCGCCTTTGGCGTTTAGTCATGCCGGCCACATGACCATGGAGACGTCTTCGGACAGCGCTGGCCCTTCGGCTTTGAAACAGAGATGAGCACTGCTCCCTAGAGTCGGGAATGACTAGCATATATGTTCAAGGGGAACCTTTACCTTATTCACACACCCCGTGGTCCAAAAACCCAGGAGGTTGGTCATGATGGTGGGATCCAAGCGCTCTGTTTTTAGTTTAATGGCCATCTTCTTTGACCAAAGCCTACAAACACCTCTGCCTCACCAGCATGGAGATGCTGGACTTTGTAAACAAGCCTGAGATCCTTCCAGCTTTGGAAAACTATTTCCAATTCTCTAAAAGAGGAGGGTCTGGTTGTATAACGTGTTCAGGGAAAAGAATATGCAATTTATTTGTTGTTGTTAGTTGCGAAGTTGTGTCCGGCCCATCGTGACAACACAGACAATGCTCCTCCAGGCCTTCCTGTCCTCTACCATCCTTTGGAGTCCATTCAAGCTGACTGCTTCGGTCCCTCCATCCAGCCACCTCCTTCTCTGTCGTCCCCTTCTTCTTTTGCCCTCCGTCGTTCCCAGCAAGAGGCTCTTCTCCAGGGAGTCCTTCCTTCTCATTAGGTGGCCAAAGTACTTGAATTTCATCTTCAGGATCTGGCCTTCTAAAGAGCAGTCAGGGTTGATCTCCTCTAGGACTGACCAGTTTGATCGTCTTGCAGCCCAAGGGATTTTATGCAATTTATGGCAATATATTAAAAAAGAACCTTGGAATGACTTTAACAGGAAGGCTAAAGAGAAGTAGCAGAAGAAGAGATGGATAAATAAAGTCAGGTTTTAAATAACAGGCTTGGTGGGAGAGGAACGGCGTTGATAATTAAGTGATCCTTGAGGGAATAAAGGATTATCTGTGTACAGTTAAACCTGTAGTTAACCTGTCTTGAGTTTGGACAAAATAAAGCTCACCTCCCATTACTTGCAGGGTAAGAATTGTGGAAAGACTGGTTGTAAACTATTGTTATCTTCTCTGTCCTTCCCACTCTAGAAGGCTGTTCTGTTTTATTTTTATGTTCTTTTTTTTCTGTTCAGGACGTCAAAACATTTTTTTTTGTTGCTCAGATTCTGTTCCCCATTTCTGCCCAAGGTTATGTAATAACAACCAGAAATCTGTGAGGGGAGGTGGGGGGCAGACCAATCTCTTAGCCCCATTTTTATTTTATTTTTTTAGTTTGCCTTTGAATTGCTTGTATCTCAAGTTCTTTTTTCCCCCCTGAAAGAAGAACAGTTCCGCAAATGTCTATGACTGCTTGCCTGGAAAATTCTTAGTTTCATCACAGCTGATTATGGAATTGGAGACTGTGCTATCCCCAGTAAAGAAAATTTTACTTTTAGAGTGCGTACAATAAAACCTAAATTTATTTAGGGATGTGGTGGCTCAGTGGCTAGGATGGTGAGCTTGTCGATCAGAAAGGTCGGCAGTTCAGACGTTCGAATCCCTAGCGCCACGTAACGGAGTGAGCTCCGGTTCCATATCCCAACTTCTGCCAACATAGCAGTTCGAAAGCACGTTAAAAAATGCAAGTAGAAAAATAGGAACCACCTTTGGTGGGAAAGTAACAGAGTTCCGCGCACCTTCGGCATTTAGTCATGCTGGCCACATAACCACAGAGATGTCTTTGGACAGCGCTGGTTCTTCGACTTTGAAACGGAGATGAGCACCGCCCCCTAGAGTCGGGAACGGCTAGCCCATATGTGCGAGAGGAACCTTTGCCTTTACCTAATTAATAAATAAATACATCCTTTTTCTCCTGCATCAGCTGAATTCAACTGGTAGTACAAGAGTTTGTATCTAACTCCAGGTAGTGGTTCAACCTGAGAAACGTGTCACAAGCAAAACAAAACACACACACACAAAAAGCCAGGCTGGCAATTCTAGTATAGTTACACAAGCAAAACAAATAGCAGGATCGACAACCTCAGCAAACAACGATAACACCCAAATCATCATTAAAAAAAAAAAAGACACCATGAAATTTTTTCTCAAGATTTTTTCCCCCCAAAAAATAGTGTGAGCTGCAGATGCTATGGTACTCTGGTTGCAGCGATGGGCCAAATTCAGAAGAACTCAGATATGTATTCATTTGAACATCACCAAGTGGCCTTGGATCCATCACTCTCTCTGTCAACCATGAAGCTGGCCTGACTGAAGCCATTTTAAGACTTCAGTACTGACACATTGGAGAAGAGGGATGGGATGGTGGTGTAATAGAGATAGGTGAGGTGTTGTAGTCAAAACAAAATACTTTCTCTTGAGAACCAAGGACATTCCTGCAGGCACTTGGATGGAGGAGACTGGAGCTACCAATGGTGGGATTCAGCCAGTTCACACCTATTCGGGAGAACCGGTTCTTAACGTTCTACGCAGTTCGGAGAACTGGGATTTGGAAGAAATCTTTTGTTTTTTCCCCCCACTTTCCAGGGCTAATCCTGTAAGGAAGGCAGGAAGGAAACATTCTGGTGTTGTTTCTAGCCTAATCTTTATTGCCCTGCTTACAGAAACGGCCTCTCCGGTTAACCCTTATTACATTGGAACAGCTAAGGCGAAGCGCCCATCGACGTGAATGACGTTGAGTTGGCCACACCCACTCAATCACATAACCACTGAGCCACGCCCACCCAGCTGGTCATTAGGGCAGAGAACTGGTTGTTAAATTATTTGAATCCCACCACTGGGAGTCACCTAGCAACTGGACAGTAACCTGATTGGATCACGTGATGGATTGTTTGGAGAAAGTGAAAAACTTTTACTTTTAATTAGGACAAAAACCGCAGGAATAATCAGAGTCGGTTTTGTTTTGCTATGGTTATGTTGCTTGGAAACCTGACACACACAGCATTGCCTTCCAGTGTGGTTTTGGGCATCACGCAGCAAAGGAAGAATAAGTACATTTCCTTGAGCAGTGGGAAGAAAAATAGGGATATAAACCTAACGAATAAAGAGATAACATACAAGTGCCAAATCAAAGTTTTGCAATCTTCAAGTCTGACTTCCATGGGACGACAGGAGGAAGTGTGGTGAATTCATTTTCCTCATTTTTTGTTTTCATCAGAAATCATTTCTATTTATTTTTTATTTATTATATTTGTATGCCGCCCTTTTCCTCGAAGGGGACTCAGGGCAGCTCACAACCCAAGTCAAGGGGGAAGGGTACAAATAAGGAATAAAAAGACAGACAAAAACAATACCATAATTTAAAAGCACACAACAACCATACCATTCGAGGGGGGGGGACAAGACTCATTAGCCCCAGGCCTGTCGGAAGAGCCAGGTTTTAAGGGCTTTGCGGAAGGCCTGGAGGGTGGGTGGGGGTTCGAATGTCCACGGGGAGCTCGTTCCAAAGGGCCGGAGCAGCCACAGAGAAGGCCCTCCTCCGGATGGTCGCCAAACGGCATTGGAAAGCGGATGGAATACGGAGGAGGCCTAATCTGTGGGATCTAATCGGTCTATTGGAGGTGATTCTTCCTCTTAAAGAAAAAGAAATGGGTCACATATCTTTTTTTCCCCCTCTGCAGGGATTTATTTATTTATTTGGAAAATGTATATGGCTACCTATTTACTCACCGTGATTCAAGGAGGCTTACGGGAAATAAAAACACAACATAAAAAGAAATACAAAAATACAAAATAAAGAAATAATAATCCCCCAACCTTCCCACCTTTCCTAGGCAGGAAACCCTGTACCGTTTCAGACAAATGGCTATCCAACATCTTCTTAAAGACTTCCAGTGTTGGGGCATTCACAACTTCTGGAGGCAACTTCTGTTCCACTGCTGAATTGTTCTGTCAGGAAATTTCTCCTCACTTCTAAGTTGCTTCTCTCCTAGATTAGTTTCCACCCATTGCTTCTTGTCCTGCCTTCAGGTGTTTTGGAGAATAGTTTGACTTCCTCTGAGATATTGGAACGCTGCTATCATGTCTCCCCTGGTCCTTCTTTTCACTAAACCCTGTTCCTGCAACTGTTCCTCATATGTTTTAGCCTCCAGTCCCCTGATCATCTTTGTTGCTCTTCTCCGCACTCTTTCCAGAGTCTCAACATCTCTTTTTACATCATGGCGACCAAAACTGGATGCAGGATTCCAAGTGTGGCCTTATCAAGGCATTATAAAGTGGTATTAACCCTTCACGTGATCTTGATTCTATCCCTCTGTTGATGCAGCCTAGAACTGTGTTGGCTTTTTTGGCAGCTGCTGCACACATCTGGCTCATATATAAATGGTTGTCCACTAGGACTCCAAAATCCCTTTCAAGTTACTACTATTGAGCAAGGTACCACCTATACGGTATCTGTGCAATTCCTCAATTTAAAATAGTTTGCTTTGTGACTGTTCAAAAAAGCATTGAAAAAAAAGTCAGTTATGACCGTTTCTCACACTTCTGAACATGGCAGTATCCCCACCAGATCAAAATTCAAATGCTTGGCAACTGGCCTGTAGTTATGACGGTTGCAGTATCCCGGGGTCACACGATCCCCTTTTGCGACCTTCTGACAAACGAAGTCAACGGAGAAGCTGGATTCATTTAACAGCCACCTCACTAGCTTTACAATGGCAGTGATTCACTTAACAACAAGAACGGGTATAACATGGACAAAATCCACTTAACAAAGGTCTCGCTTAGCAACAGACATCTGGGGCTCAATTGTGGTCGTAAGTTGAGGACTATCTGTACTGGTAGAGGGAAAATGGAAGTCTGTTTGAGGTTGCCATCTGATCACAGTCCCAAAGGTGCTTCTTCAGGAGGCAACTGGCCTTTTTTCTTTTGAAGATGTTTCGCTTCTCCTCCAAGAATCTTCTTCAGCTCTGGCAGGATAGCGGGGGAATATGGAAGGATTTATATTCCTTTATAAATATAATGGAATGGGAGGAATCTAAATCCTTCCATTCCCCACTGAGCTGTCAGAGCTGGAGAAGCTTCTTGGATGAGAAGTGAAACGTCTTCGAAACAGAAAATCCAGTTGCCTCCTGAAAAAAGGACCTTTGTAAACCACCATGACCTGGAGGACTGAGAACTTCTGCAGGCATCTGACCACAACTCCCACCAGAAATATAGACAACATAATTAGATCTTCTGTCTTCAAGGAAAGCCTCCTGAGCCAAATTGTACTGTAGCCAGCACTGTGTGATCTCATGAAGGTTGGTGCGTGAAATCCTTCCGCCAAGGTCAACGGAAAAGTTGGCAATTCTGCCATGAAAAAGGATGACTCAGAGGTGGCCTCCTTCCCACCTTTTATTGTTGTGTTGGAGAAGACAGGGTGTCATCTCCCTGACTCAGCAGCCCCGCTTGAGTCAACATCTGGGCCTCTGACTTCTCCTGCCTCGGACATGCCAGAACGTGCTTCATCCATCATGCAGGCTGGAACTTCACAGAATACATAACAGTTGGACAAATATGTGTGAGGCACAATAATCGAAACTTAAAATGAGGTCAGGGAAGAAAGAGAAGGCAACGGCGTGAGTCAGAATACCTGGAGCTCTTTCTGAGGTGCCATCGTTCTGTGGCTTCAGGTGGCTTCACCTGGATCAGAATCTTAGATTTAAAGAGTTGTGTGACAAATCATTCCCGGTTCCACAAGGGGAGAACATTTTTCTTAATCCTTGTTTCTTCTTCTTCTCTCTCTCTCTCTTTTCTTTCTCCAGAAGAATTTCAGCCAGTTCTGTGATGGTTAAGAATTTGGGCAGCAAGTTAAAATAGAAGGGGAAAACATTTTCTTAATCCTTGTTTTCTCTCTCTCTTTCTCTCTCTCTCTCTCTGTCTCTCTGTCTCTCTGTCTCTCTCTCTCTCTCTCTCTCTCTCTCTGTCTCTCTCTGTCTCTCTGTCTCTCTGTCTCTCTCTCTCTCTCTCTCTCTCTCTCTCTCTCTTCTTTCTCCAGAAGAATTTCAGCCAGTTCTGTGATGGTTAAGAATTTGGGCAGCAAGTTAAAATAGAAGGCAACGTGTTCCAACAATGACATGGCCCAATTTTTGGGGGGGGAAAAACTGAGATGAGTTCAACGAGAAATTTACCCTGTAAAGAAAGGATGGGTGCGGTTATAAGCCTCAAAGTAGCTTATATATTTTAAAGGAAAAAAATGGTTTAATGTTATTCCGTATTGTCCCATATTGTTCTCCAGTTAGTTGGGTGGACAATTACCTGTTAAATTTTTAGATTGTTATCCTACCTTTTGAGACAAACGGGTTTGTCTGGCATTTGTCACTATGTTCTTCTGGAATGAACTGTGAGTAGGTGCAACGGATAAGTGTAGAGGAAAAACTCGTAAAAGTGAGGTGCATTTTCCTGAGAGTAAGGTTGACTAAACTCACGAGTACTTACTTCCTGTGAATATAGACAGAGAATATTCTTCCAAAATTCCAGTTGTGTAGGTTTCTTCTTCTTCTTCTTCTTCTTCTTCTTCTTCTTCTTCTTCTTCTTCTTCTTCTTCTTCTTCTTCATCATCATCATCATCATCTTCATCTTCATCTTCCTCCTCCTCCTCTTCTTTTTCTTCTTCTTCTTCATCATCATCTTCTTCTTCTTTTTCTTCATCATCATCTTCTTCTGTTTCTTCTTCATCATCATCTTCATCTTCCTCCTCCTCCTCCTCTTCCTCTTCTTCTTCTTCTTCTTCTTCTTCTTCATCATCATCATCATCTTCATCTTCATCTTCCTCCTCCTCCTCTTCTTTTTCTTCTTCTTCTTCATCATCATCATCTTCTTCTTTTTCTTCATCATCTTCATCTTCATCTTCCTCCTCCTCCTCTTCTTTTTCTTCTTCTTCTTCTTCATCATCTTCTTCTTCTTTTTCTTCATCATCATCTTCTCTCTTGTTTCTTCTCTTCATCATCATCTTCAATCTTCTCTCCTCCTCTCTCCTCTTCTTCTTCTTCTTCTTCTTCTTCTTCATCATCATCATCATCATCTTCATCTTCCTCCTCCTCCTCTTCTTTTTCTTCTTCTTCTTCATCATCATCTTCTTCTTCTTTTTCTTCATCATCATCTTCTTCTTTTTCTTCTTCATCATCATCTTCATCTTCCTCCTCCTCCTCTTCCTCTTCTTCTTCTTTTTCTTCATCATCATCATCTTCTTTTTCTTCATCATCATCTTCTTCATCCTCCTCCTCCTCCTCCTCCTCCTCTTCTTCTTTTTCTTCTTCTTCACATTTAGAAAGTATGCATCTAATTAATCATTAATTAAACATACAATCAAATCAAATCTTTATTTAATCATAGACCAGCATGAGAAGGGTAAAATGTAAACAATAATTTTAAACCCTAAAACAAATAAAATGTGCAAATGTTTTAAAAATTTAAAAATATACACACAGAAAATATACTTCAGACTTAAACAACGAAGATTATACTTCATATGAGCCACGGTGGCGCAGTGGCTAGAGTGCGGGCATTGCACGTTACCTCTGATGACTGCCGGCTGCCTGCAATTTGGCAGTTCGAATCTCACCAGGCTCAAGGTTGACTCAGCCTTCCATCCTTCCGAGGTGGGTCAAATGAGGACCCAGATTGTTGGGGGAAAGAGGCTGACTCTGTAAACCGCTTAGAGAAGGCTGTAAAAGCGGTATATAAGTCTAAGCGCTATTGCTAGTGCTATTCCAGTTCTTTCTTTTCAGATAGAGTGAACAGACATGCCTATGATTTGACATGCATTATTCGTGGTTAGCCCCACTGCGGTTGCAAAATTAGCTGATTTTGCTCCTGCCACGCTGGTCAAAATATGGAACTCTTTGCAAGAAATTCTTGGAAATTATCTTCTTGTCTATTTCAATTTCAATTTCATAAAATTTGTATGCCACCCACTCCCTTGGGACTCTGGGCGGCTTACAGGCAAGATAAAAGAAGCATTTAAAAATTTACGATAAAAGATACAATTATTAAAATTCCACACCATCCATTCTGTCTAAGTGGGGCTGGATATTGATCAATAGCCCCAGACCTGCCGGAACAGCCAGGTCTTGGTGGCTTTACGGAAGGCCGGGAGGGTGGTAAGGGTCCGGATCTCTACGGGTAGATCGTTCCACAGGGCCGGCGCAGCTACAGAGAAGGCCCCCCCCCGGGGGGCCACCAGTTGGTATTGTCCGGTCGACAGCACCTGGAGGAGGCCCAACCTGTGCGATCTTGTTGATCATTCGGAGGTAAGTGGCAGGAGGCGGTCTCTCAGGTAGCCAGGTCCTAAACCATGTAGGGCTTTAAAAGTAACGCCTAGCACCTTGAAGCGCGTCCAGAGACCAATGGGGAGCCAGTGCAGCTCGCGGAGGATGGGTGTAACATGGGTGTATCTAGGTACACCCAATATCGCTCGCGCGACTGCATTCTGGACCAACTGCAGTCTTCGAACACTCTTCAGGGGCAGCCCCATGTAGAGCAGCCCCATGTCTAAACTGCCTGACGGTGTATTGAACGTGCTTAGTGGGTCAACCCTTTTGAGGCTCATCCAAAACGCTCAACAATGAACTGACCTATCAGACAGAACCACACTTAACACAGGAGCACACAAACACAAACTTAACCATACAAATAGGCCTCGACTTGCAACCATTCATTTAGCGACTGTGCAAAGTTACTGCAGCACTGAAAAAAAAGCAACTTTAGGCTGGTTTTTTCACACTTATGACCACTTCAGTATCCCGGCGATCACGTGATCAACATTTGGATGCTTGGCAACTGGCATGTACTTCTGACGGTTGCTGTGTTCCAGGTCACAGGATCATCTTTTGCAACCTTCTGGACAGCAAATGGGGGAAGCCAGATTCGGTTAGCAGGCGTGTTATTAACTTAACAATTGCAGTGATTCACTTAACAACCATGGCAAGAAAGGGTGTCATCTAGGGCAAAACTCACTCAATGATTGTTTTGCTTAACAATGGAAGTTTTGGGCTCAGTTATGGCCGTAGGTGAAGGACAGTGGCGGGATTCAGCCAGCACGCACCTATTCGGGAGAACCGGTTGTTAACTTTCTAAGCAGTTCGGAGAACCGGTTGTTGGAAGAAATCTCCTTTTGGTTTTCCCCACTTTACAGGGCTAATCCTGTAAGGAAGGCAGGAAGGAAACATTCTGGTGTTGTTTCTAGCCTCATCTTTATTGCCCT
The DNA here is from genome assembly GCF_009769535.1 of Thamnophis elegans. Taxonomy (NCBI): domain Eukaryota; kingdom Metazoa; phylum Chordata; class Lepidosauria; order Squamata; family Natricidae; genus Thamnophis; species Thamnophis elegans. The sequence continues at coordinate 6,870,370 of NC_045552.1, forward strand.
GCTTACAGAAACTGCCTCTCTGTTAACCCTTATTACATTGCAACAGCTAAGCCCAAGTGCCCATCAACCTGAGTGATGTTGAGTTGACCACGCCCACCCAGTCACATGACCACTGTGCCCCGCCTACCCAGCTGGTCATTAGAGTAGAGAAACGGTTGTTAAATTATTTGAATCCCACCACTGATGAAGGACTCCCTGTATGTCAACCACTTAACATAGGGAGCGACTAGTTTTTTAAGTGGTGATGCACATTGTACAACCCTAACCTCTGTTTATTCTAAGGGTAATAGGGACGCAGTGGCTCAGGGGCTAAGACGCTGAGCTTGTCGATCAGAAAGGTCGGCAGTTTGGCAGTTCGAATCCCTAGCGCCACGTAATGGAGTGAGCTCCCGTGACTTGTCCCAGCTTCTGCCAACCTAGCAGTTCGAAAGCAACTGTAAAAAGGCAAGTAGAAAAATAGGGACCACCTTTGGTGGGAAGGGAACAGTGTTCCGTGCCCCTTTGGCATTGAATCATGCCATCCACATGACCACGGATTTGGATTTGGATTTGGATTTAACTTTTTGTATGCCGCCCTTTTCCCTGGGGGGACTCAGGGCGGCTCACAATTCAGGGGGAGGGAAGGACAAAACAAGTTATACACATGAAGACAATACATCGTTAAAAAGCACAACAGTCATACTATTCGGGTGGGGTTGAAGTCTTTAGCCCCAGGCCTGTCGGGACAGCCAGGTTTTAAGGGCTACGCGGAAGGTCTGAAGGGTGGTGAGGGTACGAATCTCCACGGGGAGTTCGTTCCATAGGGTTGGAGCAGCCACCGAGAAGGCTCTCCTCCGGGTAGTTGCCAGTCGACGGAGACGTCTTCAGACAGTGCTGGCTCTTCGGCTTTGAAACGGAGATGAGCACTGCCCCCTAGAGTCAGGAACGATTAGCACATATGTGCGTGGGGAACCTTCACCTTTATTATAAGGGTGCTTTGATGTATTACCATGTTTCTCTTGTGTTGGTTTTTGCCTTCAGCAACTCAGCTTAGATAAGAATATTAATCCCCAGAGCAATCTCAGACTTCAATGACGTTTTGATATTGACTCTGAAAGCAGCTACAAACTCCCCCATCATCAAAGATTGAGGATTGAAGCCAGCAGGTTGGAAACTGGTTGGGTGGCTTCTGTGGCGCCCAGGAAATTAGGCTGCAAATGGGCATGGATGGTGTGTGGCAGCTGCTTGCTCTGGGCTGCCCTGATCCAGGCTTGCTTCCCAAAAGAAATGTAAGTAACCACCATAATTAAAAGCATGATAAGAAGACTTCTCTAAATGTAAATAACTAGCTTGGTTGAGCTTCCACCTTAATTGGAATGTATGACTTCCAATGGCAGCTAAGCTGACTCAGGTATATGGGAATATGAAACACTTAAGAGGGGTCTTGAGTTGTGGGCCAGACAGGTGGTTATAAACCAGAGGTGAGTTGCTCCTGGTTTTACTACCGGCTGTGCGCACATGCGTGTTTCAATGTAAATTGTTCTTCACCCATGCGCAGAACAATTGACAGTGAACTGTAATGTACAGTGAACAATGGACAGTGAACTATGCACACTTACTACTAAACAACATGCCAGCAACAGCAGCAGAGAGAAGGGAACCAGTTCAGGGGCGCGGCCAGCCTGGGTCGCTGCCTGTTCTGCGACCCAGGCCAAAATAACACTACTGGTTCGGCCAATCCGGGCCAAACTGGGAGCAACCTACCTCTGCTATAAACATAGAAAATACAGAGTAATAGAGTTGGAAGGGATCTTGAAGGTCCTCTAGTCCAACCCCCTGCTCAAGCAGCAGACCTTATACCATTCCAGACAAATGACTGTCCAATCTCTTATTAAAAACCTTCAATGATGGAGCATCCACAACTTCTGAAAGCAAGCCCATCCACTGATTAATTGTTCGCACTGTCATATATACATACATATATATATATATATATATATATATATATATATATATATATATATATACATACATACATACATACATACATACATACATACATACATACATATATATATATATATATATATATATATATATATATATATATATATATATATATGTCTCTAGTTGTTCGGGTTTTCTCCCACGTAGAATTGGAGATGTCTTGGCGACGTTTCGACGAAGTCACATTCGTCATCTTCAGGCTGCAGCTGACTACTTCAGGTTTGGTGTTTCCAGGAGTAGTATATATAGTGTCACAACTCCTGGTATGCCCAAATATGGGAGGAAGCCTACTGCTTCCTTTCTCTGTCTATTGGCTCGTCACAAGAGACCATCCAGACAGAAACCCAATATTTTTACTGTTGCCTTTGTTACATTTTGTGTTGCATTTGTGCTGATAAATAAATAAAGGGAGACTAGTATAGATCTATTTCAAGCTATTTAGCTCTCATCAGCTAGCCATACCCTTACTGGGATTCGAACCTGGGCTCCATTACATATTAGGCAGATGTGTTAACCACTAAGCCACAAGGTTCTCCTCCTTTACCAGCTGAACCAAGGAAATAGGTATATATTTAGTGTCACAACTCCTGGTATGCCCAAATATGGAGGAAGCCTACTGCTTTATTTATCAGCACAAATACAACACAAATGTAACAAAGGCAACAGTAAAAATATTGGGTTTCTGTCTGGATGGTCTCTTGTGACGAGCCGATAGAGAAAGGAAGCAGTAGGCTTCTTCCCATATTTGGGCATACCAGGGGTTGTGACACTAAATACATACCTATTTCCCTGGCTCAGCTGGTAAAGGAGGAGAACCTTTGGCTTAGTGGTTAATACATCTGCCTAATATGTAATAGAGCCCAGGTTCGAATCCTAGCTGATGAGAGCTAAATAGCTTGAAATAGATCTATACTAGTCTCCCTTTATTTATTTATCAGCACAAATACAACAAATATAACAAACTATCCATATAAGTCACACACCTGTCAGTTCAATGCCAATTTAAAACAATGTCACACCTTTGAAATGTTCTAAAAAAAATTTAAATTTAGAAACCGTGCCTGGTGCAAAACAACAACAACAAAAAACAATGTGTACTTGCCATTTTATATATATATTGAACTGACAGGTATGTGACTTATATGGATAGTTTGTTATCCTTCTTTTGTTATTGTTTTTTCTCTCCTCTTTATTTAATTTGTTGTTGCTTTCTGTGGGTTTCTGGTAGGGTTTGTTTTTTTTTTAAAAAGGGAATTCTTAGCATTTTTGGATACTTTAAAAAACACATTTGTGTGAAACATAAAACATTTTTTGGTCCTGTTTCCTTGTACTTTCGTGGAAAACCTACAAAAGCTGAATAACTAAAAAAAAAGGCAAGGTGTTATCATCACTTCTATGCTTTTTCTTTTAATTATGTCTTCGTTGCATTTTTAGCATATTTTTGTCTTCTGTTTTGTTAAACTCTTTGGGAATCCATGCTAGATGAGACAATAAATCTGAACTAATAAACAGCAATAGAAATTACAGGAAGCCTCATTTAGTGACTGACTTTGACTGCCTTTTTTAGCGGCCATTCAGAGTTAACGATGGCGACGAGAAAGTAACTTTGCAACCAATCCTCGCATTTATGACTTTTGCTTTATCATGTGGCCAGCTGAAGGAAGAATGTAAGAACAGCTGTGGCTTTGCCTAGCAATTTATTTATTTATTATTTATTTATTAGTCAAACATGTACAAGATAACAAATATAGGTATGAACATAAGCATGAACAAAGGAAGTAAATACAGATAAATGGGGACAGTAGGACAGGGACGGTAGGCACGCTTATGGTGCGCTTATGCATATGCCCTCTTTATGGACCTCTTAGGAATGGGGTGAGGTCCACGGTAGACAGTTTGAGGTTGAAGCTGTGGGGGGGTTTGAGGAAGTAACAACGGAGTCAGGTAGAGCATTCCAGGCATTGACCGCTCTGTTGCTGAAGTTGTATTTTCTGCAATCGAGTTTGGAGCGGTTTACCTTGAGTTTGTATCGAATGTTTGCCTGTGTATTATTGAGGTTGAAGACAAGTAAGAAGTCAATGACAAGAAGTCATTGACAAGTAAGTTGGAGTTGAAGAAGTCAATGACAAGAAGTCATTGACAAGTAAGAAGTCAATGACAAGAAGTCATTGACAAGTAAGTTGAAGTTGAAGAAGTCAATGACAAGAAGTCATTGACAAGTGAGTTGGAGTTGAAGAAGTCAATGACAAGAAGTCATTGACAAGTAAGTTGAAGTTGAAGAAGTCAATGACAAGAAGTCATTGACAAGTGAGTTGGAGTTGAAGAAGTCAATGACAAGAAGTCATTGACAAGTAAGTTGAAGTTGAAGAAGTCAATGACAAGAAGTCATTGACAAGTGAGTTGGAGTTGAAGAAGTCAATGACAAGAAGTCATTGACAAGTAAGTTGGAGTTGAAATCAATGACAAGAAGTCATTGACAAGTAAGTTGGAGTTGAAGAAGTCAATGACAAGAAGTCATTGACAAGTAAGAAGTCAATGACAAGAAGTCATTGACAAGTAAGTTGAAGTTGAAGAAGTCAATGACAAGAAGTCATTGACAAGTGAGTTGGAGTTGAAGAAGTCAATGACAAGAAGTCATTGACAAGTAAGAAGTCAATGACAAGAAGTCATTGCCAAGTAAGTTGTAGTTGAAGAAGTCAATGACAAGAAGTCATTGACAAGTAAGTTGAAGACGTCAATGATAAGAAGTAATTGACAAGTCATTGGAGCAGAAACTTTTGTGTACTGTGCTTAGATCATACCGCAGGCGGCGCAGTTGCAGGTTGCCCAAGTCCCAAAATCCGAGCCTGGTGCCATAGGGAATTCTACTGTGAGCAGAGGAGTGGAGTAATATTCTCGTGAAATAACTCTAGACCCGTTGAATCATATTAATGTCCGATATAAAGTGTGGAATCCAGACAGATGAGTTGTATTCGAGAATTGGTCTGGCAAAGGTTTTGTATGCCCTAGTTTGTAGTACAATGTTACCGGAGAAGAAGCTTCGCAAGATTAGGTTAACAACTCTTAATACCTTTTGAGCAATTGCTTCTCTTAATGACCGAGTTGCCAAGTTTGAGTGCGCTTGCTAAATGAGGATTAGCTGTAATGCACCAGGCTATAAACTGGATTGAAATCACAAGGCAGGCCAGGTTTGCTGTGATTCACATTGAAAAACTGAAATTCTGCTTGTTCTGCCACTCTTTCTGATACAGCAAGATTATCATGATTTTTGCATGCCTGTTAATAATTCCAAACTGTGGCCTGTTGATTGGGCTAAGCTTGTTATACCGGCCCGGAAAGGAATTAAATATTTCATGCTACCTTAAAAAAAAAAATATTGGTGACTTCCCTGCCCCTTGCCTGGATCATCTGTTTTTATTGTTTCCTGTCCCAGATTAACTCCAATAGTCCAGGAAATTGTGCAACATGTACTGTGAGTCGCAGAAGCTTGTAAAAGAAATTTTGGATGGTTTGAGTCATGTCAACCCTGAGCCCACGTCAGCATGGGAGAAGGTGTGATGGTTTAAAAAACGCTAGGTGGCAAGTGGATTCACAGCTCGGTAAAAACAACATCATTTTTGTTTTCCTGGTGAATATATTACATGTAGGAAGTCCTGATCAAGGTAGGTGTGAAACACTCATTTTTAATTATGCCCATTTGCACATTATTTCCACACCAGCTACAAGGTGACACCATGGGATCTTACGCAATAGCACAGAGATCCAAGAATGGAGGTAGGGAGAGAAAGAAAGAGAGAGGGTAGGGCGAGAAAGAGAGAGAGGGAGAGAGAGAAAGGGGGAGGGAAGGAGAGGGAGAGGGAAGGAGAGAGAAAGAGGGTGGGGGAGGGAGGGGGAGAGGAAGATGGAGGGGGAGGGAGAAAGAGAGAAAGAGAGAGGGAGGAAGAGGGAGAGAGAGGGAGGGAGAGAAAGAGAGAGAGGGAGAGGAAGGGGGAGGGAATGAGAGGGAGAGGGAGGGAAAGAGAAAGAGGAAGGGGGAGGAAAGGAGAAAGAAAGATGGAGGGGGAGGGAGAAAGAGAGAAAGAGAGAGAGGGAGGAAGAGGGAGAGAGAGGGAGGGAGAGAAAGAGAAAGGGGGAGGGAAGGAGAGGGAGGGGGAGAGAAAGAGGGAGGGGGAGGAAAGGAGAAAGAAAGATGGAGGGGGAGGGAGAAAGAGAGAAAGAGAGAGGGGGGGAAGAGGGAGAGGGAGGGAGAGAGGGAGAGAGAGGGAGGGAGAGAAAGAGAAAGGGGGAAGGAGATGGAGAAGGAGAGAGAGAGAAAGAGGGAGGGAGATGGAGGGAGAGAGAAAGAGAGGGGGGGAGGAAGAGGGAGAGGAAGTGAGGGAGAGGGAGGGAGAGAGTGAGAAAGAGGGAGGGAGAGGAAGGGGGAGGGAGGGAGAGAGAGAGAGAGGGAGGGAGAGAAAGAGAAAGGGGGAAGGAGATGGAGAAGGAGAGAGAGAGAAAGAGGGAGGGAGATGGAGAAGGAGAGAGAGAGAAAGAGGGAGGGAAGAGGGAGAGAGGAAGATGAGGGGGAGGAGAGGGAGAGGAGTGAGGGAGAGGGAGAGAGTGAGAAGGGAGGGAGGAAGGGGGAGGGAGGGAGAAAGAGAAGAGAGAGAGGGAGGGAGAGAAAGAGAAAGGGGGAAGGAGATGGAGAAGGAGAGAGAGAGAAAGAGGGAGGGAGATGGAGAAGGAGAGAGAGAGAAAGAGGGGGGGAGGAAGAGGGAGAGGAAGTGAGGGAGAGGGAGGGAGAGAGTGAGAAAGAGGGAGGGAGAGGAAGGGGGAGGGAGGGAGAAAGAGAAAGAGAGAGAGGGAGGGAGAGAAAGAGAAAGGGGGGAAGGAGATGGAGAAGGAGAGAGAGAGAAAGAGGGAGGGAGATGGAGGGAGAGAGAAAGAGAGGGGGGGAGGAAGAGGGAGAGGAAGTGAGGGAGAGGGAGGGAGAGAGTGAGAAAGAGGGAGGGAGAGGAAGGGGGAGGGAGGGAGAAAGAGAAAGAGAGAGAGGGAGGGAGAGAAAGAGAAAGGGGGAAGGAGATGGAGAAGGAGAGAGAGAGAAAGAGGGAGGGAGATGGAGGGAGAGAGAAAGAGAGGGGGGGGAGGAAGAGGGAGAGGAAGTGAGGGAGAGGGAGGGAGAGAGTGAGAAAGAGGGAGGGAGAGGAAGGGGGAGGGAGGGAGAAAGAGAAAGAGAGAGAGGGAGGGAGAGAAAGAGAAAGGGGGAAGGAGATGGAGAAGGAGAGAGAGAGAAAGAGGGAGGGAGATGGAGGGAGAGAGAAAGAGGGGGGGAGGAAGAGGGAGAGGAAGTGAGAAAGAGGGAGGGAGAGGAAGGGGGAGGGAGGGAGGGAGGGAGAGAGAGAGAGAGAGAAGAGTTAAGTCAAGCACAGAGAACAGCAAGAACTCATAAGGTTAAAAGAAAATAAAATGCACAATATAAAAGAAACAATGCTGACTCAGAGTCATTTACGGCCAGGCCAAATCCCAAATAAAAGAATAAAAGCCACACAAATGACATAAAAGCCATGTGTTCTCCAAGCACCTAAAGGCAAGACCAGAAGCAACAGGCGGAAAACAAGAAGCAGTGGATGGGAACAAATCAAGGAGAGAACCAACCTAGAAACAAAGAGAAATTTCCCAACGGTGAGAAAGATTAATTGCTGGAATGGTTTGCCTTCAGACGTTGTGGGTGCTCCAACACTGGAGGTTTTGAAGAAAGGATTGGACAGTCATTTGTATAAATGGAAATGGTATAAGGTCTGCTGCTTGAGCAGGGGGTTGGACTAGAAGACCTCCAAAGTACCTTCCAACTCTGTTATTCTCTGTTTAATTGTTAACTGAATGTTTTATCCTATAATATGTGAATTTTATATTTGGCTGTACTTGGGGATGTTTGGCTCCCTGGGAAGGGAATAGCAAAGGCAGGCCGTGTGTGTCACAGGCAATGCCTTCTCTCACATTCCTAACCCTAGCCCTAACCTATCCCAGTTAGGAAATGCTGAGACAGCAATAATAGCAATAACAGTAGACTTATATACCGCTTCATAAGGCTTTCAGCCCTCTCTAAGCGGTTTACAGAGTCAGCATATTGCCCCCAACAACAATCCAGGTCCTCATTTTACCCACCTCGGAAGGATGGAAGGCTGAGTCAACCCTGAGCCGGTGAGATTTGAACTGCTGAACTGCTGATCTAGCAGTCAGCCTGCAGTGCTGCATTTAACCACCGCGCCACCTTGGCCCTCCACTTAGATGGCTTAATTTTCAGGAAGCTGGGTGTTCTGACCCCCTTCTCCGTCCAGTAATGAATGCCGAGACAAGCTTAACTGGAATGTACTTTAAGAGCAAGAAACCAAAACCTCGGTGGCTGAAAGCCAAGCATAACAAACAGATAAGGACCTTGGCAGCAACTCAGACAAACCTTGGCAGCAATCCAGCCTGCCAAGGTAGTTACAAAAGTTCTCCAACTTTTAGTCAATGCATTGACTTCTGCAAGAGGGGCGTGTGCACAAGCAGTCCTTATTATAGTCTAGAGAGGAGCCTAATGACCACCAGCTGAGTGCAATTTTCTCCTGTACTTGCGCAACTGTTCCTGACGCCAATTAGCTCTTCGGTGCTGGACATCTAGGAACAACTCACTGCTGGCATCAGGATCACTCTCCCTTGTCTCCTTCACACTGGTCCAAGGCTCAGGTGCCTCCTGGTGATTAACCAGCCTCTCTGCGCCCTGCTCAGAGTCGGAACCCTGTCCAGAGTCCTCCACATCTTCCAGAGCCAACTCATAGGGCGCCTCGCTGTCGGAGTCTGGTGGCAGCTCCAACGGCTCCTGCTGGGCCACAACACATAGGGATGAGTTTGCTAAAATAGCAGCTCAAAGAACAAATGGGATCTGTAGCGTATTCCTGGAAACATGAAGTCAGATAAGGAAAACCAGCTTTTGGGAATTCTTTTAGAACGGATGCTATGCAAACAGCCTCTAATTCATTCTTTCACTTTCAGAGCACGAAGTTCTACCGATGAAGTTTTTTTGCCTCTGGAATCTTGAGTTCTTACTCATGCACGTCAAAACCAGATTTCTACCTTTCCAATTTTCAAAATCCTAGTAGGCTAATTAAGTGTTTGTTTCTTTTTTTTTTAATCTTTATGGATCAACGGGTTTTAAAACCGTCCCAGAGGTGTTAATGCTACTGGGGCCATTCAACACTCTTTAATATGATTAAAGATTAACAATGAATTAACCCTGGGGTGGGAGACGCGTTTCACTGGATTTGGTCATTCATGCTGTGCTGAACTGCAATTAAAGCCAGAGTAGAAAATGTTGAAAGAAATGCTTTTCTGAGTTCCGTTCTGAGTGGGGGGAAAAGACACTGGAAACATGGAGGCAGCTTGGAAAGATGGTTTAATGGTGGACAGGAGTCAACAGAGGAACAGTCATTAGCTGGCAGTGAATCAGAAATGAAGAATAACAGCCTTTAAAAGGTTAATTTTAAGCGTCTTTTCCAAATGAGACTCAGTTTTTTGCCCCTGGTTTGTAAAATGCCCTTACAGCATAGACACACTGTTCATTTGGATAATAGAATAGGATGACAGAGTTGGAAGGGACCTTGGAGGTCTTCTAGTCCAGCCCCAGGCTCAGACAGGAAACCGTATACTTTTTCACTCCAATGGCTGTCCAATCTCTTCTTAAAAACTTCCAGTGTTGGAGCATTCACAACTTCTGGAGCAGAGGTGGGTCTACCAATTTTTCTACTACTGGTTTGAGCGTACTTGCGTGCAACACTCCTAGGCATGCGGAGAAGAATCCGGGCAGGTGGGCGGTATCACCCCCCCCAGTCCTTCTTTTCATTAAACTAGACATACCCAATTCCTGCAACCGGTCTCTATACATCTTAGCCTCCAGTCCCCTAATTCTCTTTGTTGCTCTTCTCTGCACTCGAACGGTGGTGATCAAGCTTTGAAATCCTTAATTCGACTGAAATTAAAATTCAGTTCCTTAAATGCTGCTCATTCTGTTGCTCCTTACATAGGAAGCATTTCTGCCATTGGTCCTGTGAGAAATGATTATTCAATGGCACATTTGGTTCCAGATGATGCCACAGTGACCTGAGATTTAAAAGCATCACAAAAAAGAAAGAAAGAAAGAAAGAAAGAAAGAAGGAAGGAAGGAAGGAAGGAAGGAAGGAAGGAAGGAAGGAAGGAAAGAAAGAAAGAAAGAAAGAAGAACAGTTCTGCAGATGTCCATGACTGCTTGCCTGGAAAATTCTTAGTTTCATCACAGCTGATTATGGAATTGGAGACTGTGCTATCCCCAGTAAAGAAAATTTTACTTTTAGAGTGTGTACAATAAAAGGATAACCTAAATTTATTTAGGTACGCAGTGGCTCAGTGGCTAAGACACTGAGCTTGTCGATCAGAAAGGTCGGCAGTTCAACAGTTCGAATCCCTAGCGCCGCATAAGGGAGTGAGTTCCCATTACTTCTGCCAACCTAGCAGTTCGAAAGCATGTAAAAATGCAAGTAGAAAAATAGGGGCCACCTTTGGTGGGAACAGTGTTCTGTGCATCTTTGGCATTTAGTCATGCTGGCCACATGAGCACAGAGATGTCTTTGGAAGGCGTTGGCTCTTTGGCTTTGAACCAGCGATAGAAACTGCCCCCTAGAGTCAGGAATGACCAGCACATATGTGCAAGGGGAACCTTTACCTTTTTAATTTATTTATGTAATGTATGGCATATCAAAGATGAACTGGTGATATATATTAACATTTCATCTAGAACACAATAAACAAAATAAAATATAAAGGTTAAGAAGATCTATTCTTCAAATACCAACTTAAATATATTCATGGAACAAATAGCCACATGAGATGTTTGCCCTCTGGTGTCAGAATGGCAGCATTGCACACATTTTAAGTTTCCCAAATAACCGCAGGTGGTCCTCGACTTACGACCACACTGGAGCCCAAAATTTCTCTTCAGTGAGACATTTGCTAAGTGACTTTTGCCCCATTTTACGACTTTTCCTGCCATGGTTATTGAGGGAATCGCTGCTGTTGTTAAGATAGTAACACGGTTACTAACTTGATTTTCCTCCCTGACAGAAGGTAACAGAATGATCAATCACATGCCCCGGGACACTGCAACCGTCGTAAATACGAAGCGGTTGCCAAGTATATGAATTTTGATCGCATGACCATGCTGCAAGGGTCATACGTGTGAATGTTGGACACAAGTCACTTTTTCTCAGCGTCGTCGTATCTTCGAAGGGTCGCTAAGCGAAGCCAAGGACAGCCTGTCCTGCAGGAAGGAGCATCTGGGGTTAGATGGAATAACAGAGGGCAAGAGAGCAAGCGAGCCCATTGAAAAGAGCAAGCAGAGGTGGCTCCTCGCTTTAGGTAACAATTTATTCATTACACTGAAAAGCGTCACTTTGAGATTATTAAACTCATTTTGCTTTTGACTCCTTTGATCAGAATGTGTGAAAAATGCCACATCCAATGAGATTTTAAGAGCTTTGCTTACCTCAGTTTTTCTCAACTTCAGCAACTTTCAGCTGTACGGACTTCAACGCCCAGAATTCCCTAGCCAGCACAGCACATTCTGGGAGTTGAAGTCCACACCTCCTCCTCCTCCTCCTCCATCTGGCACTGATGACGTTACCTAGATGGGTAATAAAATGTCTGCAAGATGGTATCCCTGGACTGAGAGTCAACGTAAAACTTAGGGTATAAGTAAAGTATAATATATAGAATGTAAAAGATATAAGAAGTATATGATATTGGCTTGATGTTACTACATAATAGCATGTTATTATAACTTAAATAAGGATATAACTTGAGAGAGTGAGATTGGGATAGAATTTTTGTAAATAGGATTGTTAACGAAAGATATCGATACCAATATGGAAAAGCTGTTATAAGTGTAAATGTTGTGTTTTGTCTTTTAAATAGTGGAAAATTCAATAAATATGATTTAAAAAAAATATCTGCAAGAAAACAGCCAACTCAGAACTCAGCGAGGATCCTTCATTTCAACCCTAATCTACAAATATTCCCCTTTGTTGGTTCTTTAGTATCTAAATCTCTTTCCTATCTTCCATCTAGAACAGTGATGGCGCATTCTCGGATGTAACCCGGAAGAAGAGCTGCCCAGAAAATGAACTTCTGGTTCCCAGCATGCGCAAGTGTGATGGCCAGGTAGTCTTCTGGTTACTGGCGTGCATGCATGGGCGCCAATCAGATGGCTGCTGCACATGCTCACACCGGAAAATGGAAGACCAGCTTTTCCAGTTTCTGGCACTGCCGCACACACGAAGGCCAGCTAATTGTTGCATGCGCATGCGTGCCAGAAACCCGGAAAAGGAACGGGCGATGCCACACGTGCCAGGTGACGTGGCTTTGCATTGCCCCTTCAGGCAGACGTGCCATAGATTTGCCATCACAGATCTAGAAGGAACACCCCTCTGTTGTGTTCCTTGGATTAAAATGCAGTAAGCCCACACGGGTACGTTTTGAACGTTAGAAAAATATTTTATTGACATAAATAGATATATAAAATAATAAAATAACAGGAAGAAACCATCCCACGCGGCGAACAAACTTCTAAAAGAGGAAAATAGCTGCTCCTTGGGCAAGCTCCTCGGGTCACTGATGAGTCAAGCTTTGGAGGTAAGGCAGGGATGGCTCTTGAGTGCCCCACCCAGATTTCAAAAGACCACGAGGCTCAATCTTCATGAGCTGAAACAACTAAAAAAGGGTCCATCATAGCATCGAGAAGGTATAAATAAAAGGAATGGGAAATTTCGTGGTGTCCTATTCAGCGGACTATGAAAAAAAATGAGGATTTCCCCCACAAGATGTGGGTCCAGCATCTTTGCTATAATTCAGCAATCTTGACTTGCATTCATTGATCCAGCACTGGAGGTTTTTAAGGAGAGATTGGACAACCATATGTCTGAAGTGGCGTAGGGTTTCCTGTCTTAAGCAGGGGGTTGGTCTAGAAGACCTCCAAGGTCCTTTCCAACTCTTGTTACTCTATCCCATTGAGCAGAAACCCTACCAGAGAGCCCCTGGTTTTGTAGGGATGACGGTCTCTTTAATGGTGTGAGGTGTGTACATCCCACATAAGGAGGGGCTCTCAGCAAGAACCCCCCCCTCCCGTTTATTCCCAGCTGCATTCAAATATTGGGGAGAGTAGAAAAGGTCCTAGTTCTAAGTTCTACTTGGTCCAGATCCGGAGTAAGCGTCCGCCTTCCTCTTGGAGATCAGGAGCTTTCTCAAGAAAGGAGGGAAACTATAAAAAGCAGGAGACTCGTTGACGTAATAGTGTGATGGGCCAAGGTGAGGTGGCTGGCTTGGCTCCTTGGAGATGATTTTCGCTGTCCATCGATGATCAAACGGTTGCACAGCTCACCAGTACAGCAGTGAGTTTCTACGTTGCCCAGGTTCTTGTAAATAGAGGTATAGGGACTGTTGCACCAGGATGGAGATGCACAACCTTTGATGGCTGAGTAGCTCCCAGAGACACCTGAATGAGGGAGAAAACGAGAGAGAAACTGAGTCTTCCTTTCCTTCTTGGGCTGTACCATGGAAGGATGCTGTCTTACTTACGTAACATAGGAAGCAGAAGGTATCTGAACGGCACATACAGTTCATTTCCCCTTAAGCTCTCGAGGGGAGAGGTAGATGTCACATTATGTCGTGTCCCCAGATTGCTGACCACAACGAGGCAAAGGCTACATAACCAGTTTCGTCCAGTATGGGACTGGTTGGATATAGTTATCCAGAAGTTAGAGTTTCTCAACCATGGCAACTTCAGATGGGTGGACTTCAACTCCCAGAATTCTCCAGTCAGCCAACTTTAAGATGGATGGACTTCAACTCCCAGAATTCTGAAGCCAGCCAACGTTAAGATAGATGGATTTCAACTCCCAGAATTCTGCAGCCAGCCAACTTTAAGATAGATGGATTTCAACTCCCAGAATTCTGCAGCCAGCCAACGTTAAGATGGATGGATTTCAACTCCCAGAATTCTGCAGTCAGCCAACTTTAAGATGGATGGATTTCAACTCCCAGAATTCTGCAACCAGCCAAATTTGAGATAGATGGATTTCAATTCCCAGAATTCTGCAGCCAGCCAAGTTTAAAATGGATGGACCAACTTTCAGAATTCTCCAGTCAGCCAACTTTAAGATGGGTGGACTTCTCCCAGAATTCTCCAGTCAGCATGTTGAAGTCTACCCAAATTGCCATGGCTGTTTTGGAGCTTTTAAACTCTTTAATGGAACTCATGAATTTTTGCTCTTCAAATGACTATCTGTAACACAGTCAATTGTCACAGGAACAGATATATGGAATCTGTCAGAATTGTATATGACTGACAATTATATTTCTCTGCTCTGAGAACTTAAGGGAAGGTGGACTTCATACACCAGGGTGTCTTAATCTTGGCAAGTTGAAGATATGTGGAATCCCAGAATTCCACATATCTTCAAGTTGCCACAGTTAAGAAACACTGGCAAATACCCTTCTGATAAATTGGCCGATTCAGAAAATTTTCTTCATCTATCAAGAGATGGTCCAGAACAGTGGCGAAAGTCAATTTTTTTTTATTACCGGTTCCGTGGGCGTGGTGTGGCTTAGTGGGCATGGCAGGTGAAGCATACTGCAACATCTCCATTCCCTCCCCACTCTGGGACCAGCCAAAGGTGACATTTGCTGGTTCTCTGAACTACTCAAAATTTCCACTACCGATTCTCCGAACTATTCAAAATTTCCACTACCGGAAATTTCTCTGAACTACTGAAAATTTCCGCCGCTGGATTTCACCCCTGGTCCAAAAGCGTCTGGACTCTGGATCGTTGAGAAAGAGTTTGCACCCAACTCTGAAGCCAGTTTGAAACTCTTAGTCCATTTGAAGTGGGCTCATGACAATGCAGGCGGTACGCCCCGGTACGGGTGTACCGGTGCCTGCCGGGAGCACTGGGTACCGTTCCGTTCCGGTGCTTCGGAGGGTCCACCCATCCGTCCACCTGCCCTCCTTGCCTGTATTTGAGCTCTTTGGTGCTTCCGAGCGTACAGCACCTGCGCGATTCTCCACCGAGCAGCTGGAGCGTCATGGAGGCGTCGCAGGATGTAAGGATGCATGCATGTGCTGCGCGCATTCATGTGGTGGATGCCGGGCCCCGTGGCACCATACTGGTTGCACCGGGATCCGGAACCCACCACCGGCTCACGATTTCTGTCGATTTATTTCCCAAACTTTCTCCTCATTCTCACTTTGCAGATTAATGCTCCACCACAATAAGAGAGAGAAAGCAAGAGGAATCTGCCACAAATGACTCACCGTGGATTCCTGAGGCCTCTAGGCACTTAGTCATATGGCCTCGGCATTGCACCGTGGTGATATTATCTGGGGCACAGCCGTGAGTACCGTTTCCTTCGCAGCTGTGACACGTAATCCCGTTCAAGGGCAAGGGAGCCTGCTTGTAATCTGCCAAGAGAAGCAAAGTCTGTGAATCGGTTCCCTGACTTCATTAAGGGAATGAAGTAATAGAATGCTCACAATAGAATCCCTTACACCAGAGTTTCTCAACCTTGGCGACTTTAAGTCCTGTGGACTTCAACTCCCAGAATTCCCCAGATCCTGGGAGTTGAAGTCCACAGGACTTTAAGTCGCCAAGGTTGAGAAACACTGTCTTACACCAACAGGCTTGAAATTTTGGGCTTGGACAACTTTGAACTACCCCGCCTACAGTCTGACCTAAACATAATACACAAAACTGTCTGTTACAACATCCTACCTGTCAACGACTACTTCAGTTTCAACCTCAATAATACGCGGGCAAACAATCGATACAAACTCAAGGTTAACCGCTCCAAACTCGATTGCAGAAAATACGACTTCAGCAACAGAGTGGTCAACGCCTGGAATGCTCTACCTGACTCCGTTGTTACATCCTCAACCCCCCCCCCCAGCTTCAACCTCAAACTGTCTACCGTGGACCTCGCCCCATTCCTAAGAGGTCCATAAAGAGGGCATATGCATAAGCGCACCAGCGTGCCTACCAGGGGTGGGTTTCAACCGGTTCGCGGCAGTCCCCGCGAACCGGTTGGTCGGCGAACCCGGAAGTAAGTAACTTCCGGGAACGGCGAAGGGCCGACCTGCCCGCCCGCGTTCCTTACCTGGTTTTGACGAGTTCTGCGCTTCCACGCATGCGCAGGACGCATACAGTGCCTGCGCGATCCTCCAGGAGCAGCTGGAGCAGCGCACAGACACTACTACGCATGCGTGCGCAGCGCGCATTCACGAGGACGCCGCTGGCCCCGTTCCAACTGAACCGGTTGGAATGGGGCGAGAAACCCACCCCTGGTGCCTACCGTCCCTGTCCTACTGTCCCCATTTATCTGTATTTACTTCCTTTGTTCATGCTTATGTTCATACCTATATTTCTTATCTTGTACATGGTTGACTAATACATAAATAAATAATAAATAAAGAAATTGCTAGGTGAAGCCACAGCTGTTCTTACACTCTTCCTTCAGCTGGCCACATGATAAAGCAAAAGTCATAAAGGCGAGGATTGGTTGCAAAGCTACTTTCTCGTCGCCATCGTTAACTCTGAATGGCCGCTAAAAAAAGTCAGTCACTAAATGAGGCTTCCTGTAATTTCTATTGCTGTCTATTAGTTCAGATTTATTGTCTCATCTAGCATGGATTCCCAAAGAGTTTAACAAAACAGAAGACAAAAATATACTAAAAATGCAACGAAGACATAGCAATAGCAATAGCAGTAGACTTATATACCGCTTCATAGGCCTTTCAGGCCTCTCTAAGCGGTTTACAGAGAGTCAGCATATTGCCCCCAACAATCTGGGTCCTCATTTTACCCACCTCGGAAGGACGGAAGGCTGAGTCAACCCTAAGCCAGTGAGATTTGAACCGCTGAACTGCTGATCTAGCAATAGCCAGCAGTGCTGCATTTAACCACTGCGCCACCTTGGCTCTTAATTAATTAAAAGAAAAAGCATGGAAGTGATGAAAACACCTTGCCTTTTTTTTTTTAAGTTATTCAGCTTTTGTGGGTTTTCCATGAAAGTACAAGGAAACAGAACCAAAAAATGTTTTATGTTTCACCACAAATGTGTTTTTTAAAGTATCCAAAAATGATAAGATTTCCCTTTTTGTAAAAAAACCCTACCAAACCTCCCCCCCTACCCCGTAACTTTAACCTTATACTATCTAGCGTGGACCTCACCCCTTTCCTAAGAGATCCGTAAAGGGGGCGTGCATAAGCGCACCAGTGCGCCTACCGCCCCTGTCCTACTATCCTCATTGTCCTCCCCATCCCCGAGGTGGCGCAGTGGTTAGGGTGCAGTACTGCAGGCCACTTCAGCTGACTGTTATCTGCAGTTCGGCAGTTCAAATCTCACCGGCTCAGGGTTGACTCAGCCTTCCATCCTTCCGAGGTGGGTGAAATGAGGACCCGGATTGTTGTTGGGGGCAATATGCTGACTCTGTAAACCGCTTAGAGAGGGCCGAAAGCCCTATGAAGCGGTATGTAAGTCTAACTGCTATTGCTATTGCTATTATTCGTACCCATTTCCTGTGTTCATGTCCATGTTTATACTTATACCTGTTATCTCATAGACGTCCGACAAACCAAATAAATACAATAAGCAAATAAAATGTTTTTAAAAGCATGGATCGAAAAGCATGGATCTTCACATGTATTTGCATGCAGGTATTTGAACTCGGATCACTGGTGGGTTCCTACCGGTTCGGCCCGGTTCGGCCAAAGTAGTAGTAGCTTGGCGGTCTGGGTCGCTGGAACCAGCAGTGACCCAGGCCTGCCACACCCCCGAACCAGTTTTCACGGCAACGCCGTAGGAGCCACCATCTTGGTTTTTTGCTTCTGCGCATGCGCAGAGCAATTTTAGTTGTACTACACATGCGCGCCCCTGAGTGAATTGGCAGCAGTCTCTGCCGGAACCCACCCCTGCCTCAAATGTATCATTATGTGGCTCTGCAAAGGATGACATGATGGGTCATCATGAGTCGAGGTGGCACAGTGGTTAGGGTGCAGTACTGCAGGCCACTTCAGCTGACTGTTATCTGCAGTTCGGCGGTTCTAATCTCCCCGGCTCAAGGTTGACTCAGCCTTCCATCCTTCCGAGGTGGGTAAAATGAGGACCCAGACTGGGGGCGATATGCTGACTCTGTAAACTGCTTAGAGAGGGCTGAAAGCTTTATGAAGCGGTATATAAGTCTAACTGCTATTGCTATTGCTATCTTCCCCATGGCATTCATGCCAAGTGGGGATTAAGCCCAGCCCACAGGAGAATGACTGAGAACTGAGCATGATCGAAGCTCATCAAACTAACATCTGGGAAAGCCTATTATACTGTAGGTGCTACTCTTTCTTTTCCTGCCTCTAAGGCAATGTTGTGATTGACCTACCTTGCACATCATTGTTACACCCGCTGAAGTTACAACACTTGACCATGTAGAAATTCTTGTGGTTGTGGAAGCCCAGAGCATCCTGGCAGTGGGAAAACTGCCCGCAGCCTTTGATACGTTCTTGATCCTTGGGTAATTCTATCCGCGGGATGGGGAAAAAAAACAATGGTGTAAATGTGTTTTTTGGCCTCCAGGGGGCACACTGTTCCATGAGTTGAGTCTCCCTAACAGAATAACAGAGTTGGAAGGGACCTTGGAGGTCTTCTAGTCCAACCCCCTGCTCAAGCAGGAAACCCTATACCATTTCAGACAAATAGTCTCTTCTTTAAAACCTCCAGTGATGGAGCACCGACAAGGCAGGCTGTTCCACCGGTTGGTTAAGTGTTTTCACTGGCAGGAAATTTCTCCTTAGTTTTCGGTTGCTGGTCCCAAAGGTTATTTTCAAAAGGCAACTGGATTTTTTAAAAAAAGTACCTTTGGGACAACCATGAACTGTATGGATCCCCTTAGACCTCTAAACAAGGGTTTCTCAAAGTGTACTCTGGGAATCCCAAGATCCTTTCAGGGGAATCACAGAGTCAAATAAATAATTATGATAACCATTCTCAGGTTTCATTCCTAATGTGGTATATATTAATCGATATAATCCACATAAACCAAAATTCTTTGGGATCCTTAATGATTTATAAGAATTCAAAGGGATTGTCTAAAGATTTCACATGGTGTTGTGGCCCACCAGCAGCCAGCAGAGCTGGCAGCAGATTCAGACAGTGAGGAGGGTTGGGGAGGAATCTGGGCCAGTCCTAGAGTCTGGGGAAGGCTCGGATGAGGGCTCTGTATCGGAGGCAGAGAAGGGGCCAGGGCCGTCTGACAATTATCAGCTGTCTTCGGAGTCAGACATCAGTGGGGCAGAAGAACAGCTGGAGCCTGTTCCCAGTGTGCGCATGCGCAGAGTTGCCAGATGAAGGGAAGAGCTAAAGAACAGGGGTAGACTTGGGAGTAAGGCCACAGGTGGACGATGAATGTCCCCTCCCAGAGGAAATAAAAGAGGAGCAAAAGGGGAGTGGAGTTTGTTGTTTTGTTTGTTTGTTGTTGTTGTTGTTTATTCAACTTGTATGCCGCCCTATTCCCGAGAGACTCAGGGCGGCTAACAAACCAAAGGGAAGGGGAATACAAACAGAACACAAGACACACAAGTTGAAACAAAACAACAGTCACAACAGTTTGAGTAGGGCCAGGAACTCATCAGCCCCAGGCCTGCTGGAACAGCCAGGTCTTAGTGGCTTTGTTGGGGAAAGCCGGAAGGGTGGTGAGGGTCCGGATCTCCACGGGGAGATCGTTCCAGAGGGCCAGAGCAGCCACAGAGAAGGCCCTCCCCCGAGGGGTCGACAGTCGACATTGGCTAGCAGATGGTATTCGGAGGATGCCTAATCTGTGTGATCTAATTGGTCGTAGGGAGGTGATTGGCAGGAGGCGGTCTCTCAAGTACCCAGGTCCAATACCAGGTATTGCAGGAGACAGTTCACTTCATTGGTTCGTGACTCTCTGAGGCTCCTTGCCAAGTTTTGCAGAGATCAGCCTGGCAGCTCTCCAAGCCAGATAAGGTCTGTGACTGTAAATCCTCCCTGGAAAGACTTTGCTGGATGTGAATGAGCAGAATTCACAGTCAATTAATAAAAGGGGGTTTTGTCGAGACAAGGAGTTTGTTTCATGCTCTTGGGAAGCCTCGGTCAGGAAACATGCTGCCTGGGGGAATTTTGGGAATTGAACTCCATGCATCTTAAAACGGTGAACGTTGAGAAACACTGCTCTAAACCAACACATTTGAAATGTGAAATTGTCACGCCTTTTATGCCCCCCCCCCAAAAGGCGTTTATTTTGCATAGTAAATCTGAGAGAGTTGGTTTGCGTTCTTGATAGAACCCATCCAGCCCAAACAAAACACCACAGTTTTGAGAACGGAGGAGTGAAAATGCTAATTTTTAATCCACGCATACAGAGGGCAAAAAATGACTTTATTATTCAACACAACAGTGCTGGCTGTGAGCTATTTCATCCTCTTAGTAGACATCACACAGTTCTGAGAATGGGGGAGTTAAATGCTAATTGTATACAGTATATTTATTTGGTGGGGTGAGTGGGTGGGAGGGTGAATGCTGCACCATTTGCCATCTTTTAAACTACTGGAAAATTGAAACTCCTACCCAGGTTTTGTGGCTCCTGGTGTTTTCTGTGGGACACGGGTGTCTGTCTCTGTGTGTGTCTCTCTTTATCTATCTATCTATCTATCTATCATCTATCTATCATCTATCTATCTATCTATCTATCTATCTATCTATCTATCTATCTATCTATCTATCTATCTATCTATCTATCTATCATCTATCTATCTATCTATCATCTATTATCTATCTATCTATCTATCTATCTATCTATCTATCTATCTATCTATCTATCTATCTATCTATCTATCTATCTATCTATCTATCTATCTATCGCTTTCTCTCTCACTCTCTAGCTCGCTCTCTCTCCTCAGGTGAGGAGTGACTGGAAGGGGAGGGCAAGGGGCAGGGTCAGCCAGTAGTGGGTTCAGCTGACAGGGAGCCACAGCAGGGGGATGAAACAGCCACATGCAGCTCCGGAGCCGCAGGTTGCTGACAACCAGTCTATGGGGAAGCCAGATTCACTTAAAAATCGTCTTGCTCACTTAATAACTGCAGTCATTCACTTATTAAGAAAGGTTGTAAAATGGGGCAAAATCCACTTAACAACTATTTTGCTTAGCAACAAAAGATTCATAACCCAACCTGTGTATTTTATCTATTTATTATATCTACATAGATTGGATTTGTTTAAAAATGCTCCCCTCAGTTCACTCTTTTAGACCAAGAGATTTTGTTAAATATCTAGACATGTTTAACATGCAAGCACGCGATGCTTAAATTACCCAGGGGAGCTCTGGGAGTAAGATTTGAAATGAAGATTAAATGCATTATTTCCTGTCTGGAAACTAAGACATCGGAGGAAGAAGCAGCCAAGAAATTGTACATTGGAAGAAGGCCGGGACTCACCTTCTCCATCTGTCAAGGAGGTGATATCTATGCACTTGTCCTGGGGCCAGAAACAACGCATCGGTGTGAGCCTGGAGTTCTTACAACTGTTATCAGCAGCTGTACAAGAGTAGCAACTCAGGAGGTTTTCATTAAGGCCCCGGATATGGATCATATCCCTCACTGTCGAGGAGAAAAACAGCAAACCAGGGAAACAGTGAACAAATCTTTGTATATTCTTGCATACATTAAATCGATATTATTACAGATAAGACAGGTAACTTTTATTGATGTTTTTTGTTAGCATAGTTTTGTGGCCTGCCAGCAGCCAGCGGAGCTGGTGGCAGATTCGGACAGTGAGGAGGATGGAGAGGAACAGGGGCCAGTCCTGGAATCTGGGGAGGGATCGGATGAGGGCTCTGTGTCGGAGGCAGAGAACGGGCCAGGGCCGTATGCCAATTATCATCTGCCTTCAGAGTCAAACATCCATGAGGCAGATGAATATATGGAGCCTGTTCCCAGTGTGCGCATGCGCAGAGTTGCCAGACGAAGGGAACAGCTAAAGAACAGGGTTCGACTTGGGAGTAAGGCCACAGGTGGCTGATGAATGGCCCCTCCCAATTGAGGAAATAAAAAGGAGCGAAAGGGGAGTGGAGTTTGCAGGAGACAATTAGTTCATTCCTGCATTCTTGCCAAGTATTGCGGCGTCTGAAAGATATTAGCCTGGCTGCTCTCCAAGCGTGATAAAAGTCAGTAATTGTGAACGATCTTGAAAGACTATGGGAGAGGAAAGACTTTGCTGGAGAGGAATTCACTGTCAATTAAATAAAAGAGGTTTATCGGGATGAGGACCTGGCTTCGTGCTGCTGGGGAAGCCTGTGGCACGACAAAACCGCACTCGACTAAAGCGCGCCCGATTAAACCACGTCGCTGACGTCATCAACAGGGCGACAACAGCGAGCGCGGAGAAAGAAGGGCGCTTTAAATAGCGCTTTGAAAGCAAGCCGATTCAACTTAAGGTAAGGGTTAGGTTTAGGGTTAGCTTTAGGGTTAGGTTAAGGGTTAGGGTTAGGTTTAGGGTTAGGTTAAGGGTTAGGATTAGGTTTAGGGTTAGGTTAAGGGTTAGGGTTAGGATTAGGTTTAGGGTTAGGTTAAGGGTTAGGGTTAGGGTTAGGGTTAGGGTTAGGGTTAGGGTTAGGTTAAGGGTTAGGTTTAGGATTAGGATTAGGTTTAGGGGGGTTAGGTTTAGGTTTAGGGGTTAATTTTAGGTTTAGCGTTTACAGTGTGCTTCTGTCTCCGCACTGTTGTCGCCCTGTGATGATGTCAGCTACGCGGTTTCGTCGAGCGCGCTTTAGTCGAACGCGGTTTTGTGGTGGAACCGGGGAAGCCTCGATCAGAACAGAAGTCACGTAGGTACCAGTCCCCCAATCAAACTCCTACGTGCCCAGATACGTACCTGTGGGCATTTCCTTGGGTATGCCACTGTTGCACAGATCGGTTTCACAATGCTCCTCTGCCAGAAAGACCACCCGTTGGCCCAGAAGGTGTGAGATGGAATTATTAGCCTTTCCACGGACATCACAGCCCTTGAGGAAGTAGGTGGAGATCTTGGGTCCTGGAGGACAACAGAGGAGGAGAAAGGCAGAGACACAACGATAGTCAGGGTAAGATCCTGAGCTCGTACTTACAAATCGGTTGTCCGTTTTTAATGTGGATTCTTCCTATCCTTCACTTGACAACGAGGAATTGGCCATCGTCTTAAAGATTGTGATCAAAGATTGTGATCTTGTCAAAGATTGTGACAAGAATGTCTTGGGTCAGCTGCTATGAAATGTGCCATTGACCTCCCACTCATTAGCCAACGGGGGTGCCCATACTGGAGACCGTTCGGAAGGGACGGAGATGGGTTGGCATTTGGAAAACAGCAATTTTGAATCAACGCCGGAAAAAGGTGGCACAGATGCGTTTGCAAGGGACTGGCAACGGCATGAAAACAACTCAATCTTTTCCTGTGAGTAAGGAGGTGCTGAGTGGTAGTGTTGATTACGGATCGCCAGGGACCTTTTAGGTCATCTAGTCCAACCCTTCACCTAAGCAGGAGACCCGACACCATTTCTGACAGATGGCAGGCCTGTCTCTTCTTGAAAGCTTCCAGGAATGGAGCTCCCACAACTTCCGAAGGCAACTTCTGTTCCATGGGTGGATTGTTCTCACTGTCAGGAAATTCCTCCTTATTTCTAGGTTGAATCTCTCCTTGGTTAGTTTCCATCCATTATTCCTTGTCTGGCCTTCGGGTGCTTTGGAAAATAGCTCAACCCCCCCCCCTTCTCTCTGTGGCAGCCCCTCAAATACTGGAAGACTGCTCTCCTGTCTCCCCTGGTCCTTCTCTTCCCTAGACTAGCCATGCCCAATTCCTGCACCCTTTCATCGTATGTTTGAGCCTGCAGTCCCCTAATCCTCTTGGTTGCTCTTCTCTGCACTCTTTCTAGAGTCTCAACATCTTTTTTTATAGTGTGGTGACCAAAACTGAGTGCGGTACTCTAGGTGTGGTCTTACTAAGGCTTTATAGAGGGTTATTAGTGCCTCCTTTGATCTTGATTGTATCCCTCCGTTAATGCAACTTAGGATTGGATTGAGTGTCCTAAATTGCATTAACAGCGGGATACAATCAAAATCAAAATCAAGGATGCCTAGATTCCCATCAGACAGGAAAGATCTGGGCATCCTCTGTTTGCGTTTCAAGAAGAGATTGGAGAACCATTTGTCTGAAATGGTATAGAGTCAGGGTGTCAAACCCGATTTCATTGAGGGCCACATCAGGGCTCTGTTTGACCTTGTGGGAGCGGGGTGTGTGTGTGGCCAGCTTGATGTCACTCGTATCGGGGGCGCCTGTGGTGGTCCGAGCGCTCCGCCAGAGAAAATGGGCTCTCGAGCACCGTTTTCAGCTTCGACGGCCTCCTGCAACCCTCTGCCAGCAAAAACGGAGCTGGGGAAGGCTGCCCATGGCCCTCTCAAGCTTTGCTGGCAGAGGCACCCTGGGCCGTTTCTTCACTGTTTCCAGGGAAGGCCCGCGGGCCACATCTAAGCACCCCCTGTGGGCCGAATCCGGCCCCCGGGCCTTGAGTTTGACACCTCTGGTATAGAGCTTCCAGCTTGAGCAGCGGGTTGGACTAGAAGACCTCTAAGGTCCCTTCCTTTATTCTGTTCATCTATACAGCCTGGATCAGCCATGGGCCATTCGCTCTTTCTCTCCCAAGCTCTTTCCCCTATCACACCCTCCCTCCCTCCTTCCCAAAAACTTACGGCTTATTATGGTCATGACGGTGGTTTTACACATCGGCTGGTGCTCTTTACAGGTCTCCGTATCCTTGCAGTCGCTGTAGCCATTACAGGAGTAGCACTGAAGGGCTGCAACTGTTGGAAGAAGCAGAAGGGGAAGGGGAAGTCATTAGTAAGGATGCAACAGGGAGGCCTCAGCTGACTGCTGCGATTGGGACCCCTGCAGTTGCTAAGCGAAACATAGGGTCGTTAAGAGAATCCTGTTGGTTTTTGCTTGCGACTGAGATGGGAAAGTCACCAATGACGATCATCTGAGGCTGCAAACCTTATAAATACGTGCCATTCGCCAAATGGCCACATTTGGGTCAAGGGACCAGGAGATGTTGCAATGATCATAAATGTGATTTTTCCCCCTAGTGGCATTGTAACTTCAAATGGTTGCTAACACATTTTTGTAAGTCAATGTCTTCCTGTAGAAGGCCTCTGTAAAACAGAGAAATTGGGAACAGCCTTCTCTACGGGAACTATTTCCATCCTTCCTTAATTCCTTCCTTCCCTCTTTTCCATTTTCTTCCTTCCTTTTCTCTTTTCCTTTCTCCTTCCTCCCTTCTTTTCTCTTCTTCTTTTGGTGATCGGCAGAAAAATTATTTGCATTTTTTATATTGCACTAAATACTCTTTCTCTTTTTTAAAGAAAACCTCATATTAGTGGTCCGCGGGATTTAAAATTATGAATTTAGTGGTCCCTGAGGTCCGAAAGGTTGGTGACCCCCTGCTCTAGATCTCAAGATTAGAAAACAAAACCTTTCTTTCACCTGCCATAATCTCAACAGCAGCTAGGGGGCAGCCACGAGACTCAAACATGCCAGTTCTAGGCTGCCCTCTGGCAGTCCTCTGCATTTCTGCAGCCCGAACTCTAACAGTAACCATTAGGCACTACTTTCCTATTGAGAATTAAAAAAGACGAGGATAGGGAAAACTACAATTCTGCTTCTTTCTCTTCTGCTTCACAAATGCTCTGAAAACAGCCGGATCGATTCCCTCCCTCCCCCCACCCCCCAAATCGTAGAAGCAAACTTTGAAAACTCCACAGTGAAACTGATTCGGGAAAATCCGAAAAGTGACTTTCATCTACAGCCTTTTACACAAAAGACAATACACAAACTCATTTGCATCCCACCCCTGCCTGTTCTGCTTTTTAATTTCCTTTCCTTTCCTTCCTTCCTTTCTTCTTTCTTTCTTTCTGTCTGTCTGTCTTCCTTCCTCTTTCTTTCTCTCTCCTTTCTCTCTCTCTATCTCCTTCCTTTTTCTATCTCTCTCCCCCCTTTCCCTCCTTCTTTCTTTCCTTCTTTCCTTCGTTCTTTCTGTCTATCTGTCTTCCTCTTTCTTCCTGTTTCCTCCCTCCCTTCCTCTTTCTTTCTCTCTCCTTTCCCTCTCTCGCTCCATCTCCTACCTCCTTCCTTTTTCTATCTCTCTCCCTCCTTTCCCTCCTTCTTTCTTTCTTTCTTCCTTTCTTTCCTTCCTTCTTTCTGTCTATCTGTCTTCCTCTTTCTTCCTCTGTTTCCTCCCTCCCTCCTTCCTCTTTCTTTCTCTCTCCTTTCTCTCTCTCATCTCCTTCCTCTTTCTCTCTCCTTCCTTTCCCTCCTTCTTTCTTTCTTTCCTTCCTTCTTTCCTTCCTTCTTTCTGTCTATCTGCCTTCCTCTTTCTTCCTCTGTTTCCCCCCTCCCTCCCTGCCTCTTTCTTTCTCTCTTCTTTCTCTCTCTATCTCCTTCCTCCTTCCTCTTTCTATCTCTCTCCTTCCTTCCTTCCTCCCTCCCTCCCCCCTCTCTCTCTTTCCTTCCTTTCCTCCTTCCCCCCCCTCTCTGCTTTTTACCATCTGTCACCACCAAGGAGAACAAAACGCCGGTCCAAAAAAACTTCATGGATTCTGCAACGGGACGCAGGGCGGCGGCGGCGGCTTAGGAGGGAGCTGGTAATCCGCAAAGCGAGTGGATCCTGGAGCAATTCTTGCAGCCCGAGGGGGAGGAAAGAAAAAAGAGACTCTGCGGTTCCTTCCTTCTCGCGCTCTGCTTATGTTTGAAATCCACCCCCTTCCACCAGCTGGCCCGGCTCCACCCCGGGTATCCCTTGCAGAAAACCGCCCCTCTTTTTAGAGAAGTTTCGGAGGGTGACGCAGCAGCGGCGGAATGAAGGAGTCAGGAAGGACGGGGAAGTGATGAAAACTTCGCTCCGCGGCCCCCATCAGCTTTCGTCGCACAGAGACAGGCTGGAAACGTCTTTGCTTGCAGAAGCGGCTAGTCCTCAGTGCGGTATTTCCCAACTTCTAAAGGCAAGTGCCAAATATTTTTGCCCTTGGTTTGTTTAACCTAGTCTTGCACAGGACTGTGGGCAGCAAACTGGGATTTCTTCACCATGTTGATGATGCCGGCATGGCTTTGTTTATTGATTCACCTTTATTATTATTTTTAGGAATACCTCAAGATGGCAAACATAACTGAAGTTCATTCTTCCTTCTATTATTTGCCCCACAACAATGTCAACCCTGTGAGATGGGCTGGGCTGAGAGACGGAGTAACTGACTCAATTGGATGGAAACTGAACAAGGAGAGATTCAATCTGGGAAATAAGGAGAAAATTTATGACAGTGGGAACAATCAATCCATGGAAGAGAAGTCGCCTTCGGAAGTTAGCAATAGCAATATCAGTTAGACTTATATACCGCTTCATAGGGCTTTCAGCCCTCTCTAAGCGGTTTACAGAGTCAGCATATTGCCCCCAACAATCCGGGTCCTCATTTTACCCACCTCGGAAGGATGGAAGGCTGAGTCAACCTTGAGCAGGTGAGATTAGAACCGCTGAAGTGCAGATAACAGTCAGATGAAGTGGCCTGCAGTACTGCACCCTAGCCACTGCTCCACCTCGGCTCTAATTTATGGGAGCTTCATCCCTGGAAGCTATCAAGAAGAGACCATACTGTCATCTGCCAGAAACGGTATAGGGTCTCATGCCTGGGTGGGTGGGGGTGGACTAGATGACCTACAAGGTCCTTTCCAACTGTGCTCCTCTGTATAATCTGTATAAAGTCACCCACCCAGCAGGGCATCATGCTTTCATGCCTAACAGGGGATCAGACCCCATAGTCTCCGGGTTTCTAGCCTACTGCCTCAACCACAAGACAGAGGAATCTCCAACCTTGGCAACTTTTAAGACTTGTGGACTTCAGCTCCTGGCTGGGGAATTTTGGGAATTGAAGTCCACACATCTTAAAAGTTTAGAGATCCATGCATTAGAGACCAAGCTGGCTCTCATAACAGCACAATGCAGATTTCACTCCTTAAATACTTGCATCAGACATCATAGGATAGAATAGAATGGAATAGAATAGAATAGTTGGAAGGGACCTTGGAGGTCTTCTAGTCCAACCCCCTGTCTAGGCAGGAAACCCTACACCACTTCAGACAAATGATTGTCCAATCTCTTCTTTAAAACTTCCAGTGTTGGAACATTCACAACTTCTGGAGGCAACTTCTGTTCCACTGATTAATTGTCAGAAAATTTCTCCTCAATTCTAAGTTGCTCCTCTCCTTGATTAGTTTCCACCCATTGCTTCTTGTTCTGCTCTCAGGTGCTTTGGAGAATAGCTTGACTCCCTCTTCTTTGTGGCAACCCCTGAGAAATTGGAAGACTGCTATCATGTCTCCCCTAGGCCTTCTTTTCATTAAACTAGACATACCCAGTCCCTGCAACTGTTCCTGAATGGGCAAATCTAAGAAGCTGATTGTGGTCTAAAACAGGGGTCTCCAACCTTGGCAACTTTAAGCCTGGAGGACTTCAACTGGCTGGGGAATTCTGGGAGTTGAAGTCCTCCAGGCTTAAAGTTGCCAAGGTTGGAGACCCCTGGTCTAAAGTATTACCTGTATATCTCAGGTCAGTTTCAAGATCTCCCAGAATTCCTCAGCCAGGCGTTAAAATGCACAAGACTTAAAACTGCCAAGTTTGGAGACTTCTGGTCTAGTGGTTTGAAAGCTCTGGACCGAAACTCTTTCGGGAGATCACAATGGCCTTTTTTAAAAAAAAGGATATTGAAGGAAAGCTAAAAAGAACGATTAGCGTTGGGCACTGGGCAGGTTTTTTTTGTGGCCCTCGAGATATTTCCGTACACTTCAAAGAGATTGTGGAAGAGTGATTGTCAAAGTTCACCCTTGTGATCTTGTCTGAGGCTGTGCTCACATGATGGGTTGAACTACAAACTCATCAAATGCTCTTTTGCAGAACGTGTAAAACTCAACTGGCCGACCCATGTTGCTAATTTTATAAATTTTGTGTGTGTGAGAGAGAGGGGGGGAAAGGGGGGAGGGAGATTGAGAGATAGAGATAGATAGATAGATAGATGATAGATAGATAGATAGATAGATAGATAGATAGATAGATAGATAGATAGATAGATAGATAGATAGATAGATAGATAGATAGATAGATAGATAGATAGATAGAAAGAAGAGATAGAGATAGAGATAGAGATAGATAGATAGAGATAGAGATGATAGAGATAGAGATAGAGATAGAGCCGAGGTGGCGCAGTGGTTAGGGTGCAGTACTGCAGGCCACTTCAGCTGACTGTGATCTGCAGTTCAGCAGTTCTAATCTCACCGGCTCAAGGTCGACTCAGCCTTCCATCCTTCCGAGGTGGGTGAAATGAGGACCCGGACTGTGGGGGCAAGTTGCTGACTCAATTTGCTAAAAAAATAATATTGTAAACCGCTTAGAGAGGGCTGAAAGCCCTATGAAGCGGTATATAAGTCTAATAAATAAATAAATAAATAAATAAGAGAGAGAGAGAGAGAGAGAGAGAGAGAGAGAGAGAGAGAGAGAGAATGAATGAATGAATGAATTACCTTCCTAGGGTTCTGGAGGTGCTGAGTGGGGAATTCTGGGAGTTGAAGTTCCCCTATCCCAAAACCTGCATATAACAACCTGGCTGGGGAATTCTGGGACTTGAAGTCCACCTATCCTGAGAAACAAGGCTTTAGCATGCCAAAATCTGCCCGCCGCAACCATGGCCAGCAGCCCCAGGGTTCTATAGAGCATGTGCAAAATGCAGGATCTCCCTCCTTACCTGAAGTGGAGGATCTTACCTGCCCCGCATACCTTTTGCTTCAGTGCTAAGCAGTTTCCTTTTTTTATTTGTTGTTTGATTTTGCTTCTTGTTTTTTTTTTAATTTTACATTATTTTTATTTGTTTTTTTTTAAAAAAAAAAAAATTCCGTGCTGTTTTTACGCCACATTGTTTGAGTTCTAAATAAATGAATGTTTTACACTAATAACAGCATCCTTCTGGCTCACCGTCTTCTGGAGAAAAGGTGAGCTGGCCCAGATACCAAATCCGGGGTGGTGAAAAAAGCCTCTGACTCAGCCTCTTGACATGCCCAGAGGCCAGGAAATTATACTTGAAGGCAGATGTGTGCAGGAAAGAGGAAAGCTCAATTTTTTCTTTCTTTTTCTATTTTACCACATTTTTTGCATTTTCAGTTAAGTTTTAGCTTTCTTTTTCTTTTTTTCTCTCATACTTTTTATTAGCTTGTATTTGTTTTTATCCTTCTTTTAAAGCACTTTAATTAAAAATTTATATATATAAACTTTTTATTACAATAATATTTTTATTATAATATATATAAAATTTTGTGTGTGTGTGTGTGTGTGTGTAGTAACCGCAATGAAGAATATCAGAACCTCTTTTGAGTCTTTGGATCTGAGGAGCGTGGTGGCCCAGTGGTGAAGACTCTCGCCTCCCACTCAAAAGGTTGAGAGTTCAATCCTAGGTAGTGGTTTGATGTCTCTCTCTCTCTCTCTCTCTCTCTCTCTCTCTCTCTCTCTCTCTCTCCCTCCCTCCTAGTGCAATGTGGCATCAGGAAGGGCATCTGGTTAGAAAAGATTCAACTCCATCTAGTTATTCTGACTCTACCCTGAATGAAGGGATTACAGGCTTGTAAAAAGGGAAATTTTGAGTCTTTGAATTTCTTTTCTATTTTTGTTTTTCTTATTTCTGAATGGAGGTGGGTTTTTTTGTACTTTTAGCTTTTTCTTTGTCTTCTTTTTACTTTTTTCTCACTTATTTTATATTTCTCTCTCTCTCTCTCTCTCTCTCTCTCTCTCTCTCTCCTTCCCTCCCCTCCCCTCCCCTCCCCTCTCCTCTCCTCTCCTCTCTTCTTCTCTTCTCTTGGTAAGATGATCTATTATTTGCACATCAAAGCCCAGAAACCTCTGTGTAGTTTCGGTATTTTCTCATGCCAAATGATTAATGTACTTACGGAGGGATGTGAACTCTCTGCATAGCTTCAGCCCCAGAGCCCCGCAGAGATGGTTTAGCACTTAGACCAGAGACAAGTCTTTCTCTGCCCCTTATAACGCACAAAAGTTGTCAAAGGATACAGACAGACAGACAGATAGACAGACACACAAACACACAAACACACACACACACAAAGACACACACGCACAGTGGCCACTCTATGGCTCTTCCATAAATTAGCAACATAGGCTGGTTAGTTGAACACACTCTGCACAACAGCAATTGGTGAGTTTGTGGTTCAACCCATCATGTGAACAAAGTGGGATCTTTGACAATCACTCTTCCATAATTTTATTGAACAGGACAAAAATATTTTGAGCCACAGAGAATCCTGTCCAGATCAAAGATTTGGTTGTAAGTCACTTCCCCCCCACCCCCCAACATCCTAAATTTGAATAGTTGTTAAATGAATGATTGTTAAATTGAGGATTACCTGTAACCGCAACTATCATTCAGGAGGGGTTCAAAAATTTGCTTGTTTATCCAGTATTTTGCAAAAGCTGTTGTTGGAAGGTGTAGGGGAAGGTTATTCAGTTTTTTTTCCCCTGAAGTCCATAAAGAACATTTGGTTTACATCTTAGCACCTGCGGTTAGATTTTAGAACTAGCTAAAAGGAAGCCCTTAGTCAGCCGTGATTCAAAATCCGTTGGCTTGAAAAATGGGGGAAGTGATCTAAGCATTTTTCATGTATTGCTGTATTTGCAACACACACACACAACACACAATACATATATCTAGCCATTATCTTCCATAATGCAAGACAGGACAACGGAACAGAGACAAACATTTTGTTTCATTTCTTCTACGCCAGTATTTCACAAGACATATTTATTTGTTTATAGCATGCAATGCTTTTTTAAAATATTTTTCTCAAGAGGTTTATGGCGTCTCTTATTATTAAAAATAACCATGGGATGGTGGGGGCGGGGGGGGAGGGAACCCACTAGAGGTTGCATGAAAATAAAACAGTAAAACCACTGAACATTATGCAGCACTGGAGTCTGCCATGGGATTCTTGTAGCAGTAGAAATTAAAGGGCTCTCCAAAGAAAATGTTTGTGCGGGGAGCAAAATGGAAAAAAAAAAAAACTTTCGCAAGACTTTCTTTCTAAGCCCAAAAATCTCTTTTTGCAGTTCAGAGATTCCCATTAGTGACCACAAGCAAAAGGTTACAGTGAGAATGTGTGAAGTCAGCAGCCAGATGGGGTCCAGATGCTCACCAACCCAGACCGGAAGTTCTAGTGTAAAAGAATGAGGAGGATTGCACTCCTGTCTCTCTTATAAATCTTGTTAGAGAGAGGGAGACAGGCAGAGATGGAGGGAGGAAAGAAGAGAGAGAGAGAGTGTATGTGTGTGTGTGAGAGAGAGAGAGACACACAGAGAGAGAGACAGAGAGAGAGAGACAGACAGACAGACAGACAGACAGACAGATGGACAGACGGACGGACATTTGGACGGATGGAGGGAGGAAGGGAGGGAAGGAGGAAGAGAGAGAAAGAGAGTCTATCTCTCTCTGTCTCTCTGTGTGAGAGAGACAAACAGGGGGGAGGGAAAGACAGAGAGACAGACAGAGACAAAGGAAGGGAGGGAGGAAGAGAGAGACTGTGTGTTGTGTGAGAGAGGGAGAGAGACAGACAGAGATGGAGGGAGGAAGAGAGAGAAAGAGAGTCTTTCTGAGAGAGGGAGGGAGAGAGAGAGAGAGAAAGACGGAGGGAGGGAGGAAGAGAGAAAGTCTGTATGTGTGTGTGTGAGAGAGAGAGACAGACAGACAGACAGAAATGGAGGGAAGGAGGAAGAGAGAGAAAGAATCTATCAGAGGGAGGGTGGGAGGGAGGGAGATATATATATGTATATACTGTATGTCCTCTAGAATTATAGAACTACAACTTCCAGCTGCAGCCATTATAGCCAATGGTGATGAAGAATGCTGGGAACTGTAATTTAGCAACTTCTGGAAAGCCATAAGTTCCCGAAATCTATACACATTAATAAAACAATCAAATATGCGGGATAGGTTGGAGTCCACCCAGCATGACATGTTTCCGCCTCTCCTTCCTTCCAACTCATTTTAATGTTTCCTCTTACCAAAGTTAGATTAAATCCCTGCAGGAGAAGAATAAATGGAAGGGCTCGCTTCGTTTGGTTTGCCAGAAAAGAAGAGGAAGCTGTAGAAAGTTATTTCATCTGAATGTGTTAGCACTCACTCCCCTCCCCTCCCCACCTCTTTCTTTTCAGGATTTCAGTCATGCTGAATCAGTCTGGCCTGGATGGACCTCGCCAAGGATGGGAAGGGCTGCAGAATAATCTCCTTGCCACCAGCCAGATATCTGGCAGAAGAGCTTGGTAGCATTGTAGCAGGAAAACAATGGGAAGGAGGGAAGGAAGGAAGGAAGGAAGGAAAGAAAGAAAGAAAGAAAGAAAGAAAGAAAGAAAGAAAGAAAGAAAGGAGGAAAAGAAGAAGGATGGAAGGATGGAAGGGAAGAAGGAAGGAAAGAAAAGAGGGAGGAAGGAAGGGAGAAAAGAGGGAAGGAGGAAAAGAAGAAGGATGAAAGGGAAGGAAAGAAGGAAGTTAGGAAGGAAGGAAAAGAAGAAAGATGGAAGAGAAGGAAGGAAGGAAAAGAGAGGAAGGAAAGGAAAGAAGGAAGGAGGAAGGAAGTTAGGAAGGAATCAAGGAAGGAAACACAGAAGGATCGGAGGGAGAAAAGATGGAGGGAGGGAGGAAGAGAGAGAGGAAGGAAGAAAGAAATCCAACCCTACAAAGGATGCCAATACCTTTATTTACCGATGGCCGATTCTTCACCTCATCTTTTCCTTCTTTCACCCCTTTTGTTTTTAGAAACATCTTTGCTTTGAGGAGGGGGGGGGGGACCCTGGTCTGCCTCTGATGTTTCAGAGCTTACAAATTTCTCCGCCGACAATGTCACCACTCAGCCATGGTGGGGGGTCTCGTTTAATGAGATCTGGCCGACCGCCCATCCACATCGCATCCCCTGGAGCCCCAGCCAGCCAAATAAATAAATAAATAAATATCTCAGCATTGCTCATTCCCAGAGTGGTGAGAACAGGAAATGTGCAGGGTGGGTTGAAAGAGTCACACAGGCCACCCTGGTGCTCCTTAGCCGGAAAACATTTGGTAATATAATGAAATGAACTTAAATTTGATTTGTACTTTCCCTGCCTCTATTTTGTACACAAATTTAGTCTGGCTGTTTTGGGTAGCTAAGAATCAAGAGGAGATGGATGGCTATAGAAACTGAATAAGAGAGATTGGGGGGGGGGGGGGAGAGAGGGGGAGGGAGGGATGATAGATAGATAGATGAGAGATGAAAGAGAGATGGTAGCTAGATATAGATAGAGATGATTATAGAGAGAGAGATGATGATAGATAGATAGATAGATAGATAGATGATAGATAGATAGACAGATAAACAGATAAACAGATAAACAGATAAACAGATAAACAGATAAGAGATGACCCAGAGATAGATTAGATAGATAGACTTATAGACTGATAAATAGATGATAGATAGATAGCAATAGCAATAGCAGTAGACTTATATACC
The DNA here is from genome assembly GCF_009769535.1 of Thamnophis elegans. Classification (NCBI taxonomy): domain Eukaryota; kingdom Metazoa; phylum Chordata; class Lepidosauria; order Squamata; family Natricidae; genus Thamnophis; species Thamnophis elegans. The sequence goes on from NC_045552.1 coordinate 6,905,066, forward strand.
GCTTCATAGGGCTTTCAGCCCTCTCTAAGTGGTTTACAGAGAGTCAGCATATTGCCCCCAACAATCTGGGTCCTCATTTTACCCACCTCGGAAGGATGGAAGGCTGAGTCAACCCTGAGCCGGTGAGATTTGAACCGCTGAACTGCTGATCTAGCAGTAGCCTGCAGTGCTGCATTTAACCACTGCGCCACCTTTTTCAAGAAGTGAAAAAAGATAGATAGATAGATAGATAGATAGATAGATAGATAGATAGATAGATAGAGATAGATAGATATGATCGAGAGAGATATTAAAGAGAGAGATAAGAGATTGATAGATGATAGAGAGATAAATAGATAGAGAGAATGATCGAGAGAGATATTAGAGAGAGAGATGGGAGAGAGATTGATAGATGATAGAGAGATAAATAGAGAGAGAGATAATCAAGAGAGATATTAGAGAGAGAGAGATGAAAGATTGATAGATGATAGATAAAGAGAGAGAGAGAGAGATGATTGAGAGAGATATGAGAGAGAGAGAGATGAGAAATAGATTGATTGATAGATAGATATAATAGACAGCCAGACGTATCGCACTGGCTTAGTGTTATTTGTGAAGTCAGTGACTATATTTGACAAACTATGGTTTCTGACTTACATGTTAAGTGAGTCAACTGAGGACTGTTTAAAGACTTTGATTAAAGCCATGGTTTGAGATATTGCACGAACGCCAGTGAGTGCCAGGAAATTAATGGGTATTTGTTATGACTATTAAAAAAAAAAACCCATCTTCTAAGCATTAACGATTTGGATCGGTTTGTTAGCGGTTAGATGAGAGGTCATGGAATGTATCAAATTCGTAGGTGAAGTTAGGTGAGATCGCTAATATGTGTTAGGAGACAGAAATAAAATTCAGAATGACTTCCTCTGGTTGAAAATAAACGAAAGAAATTTATCGGAGAGGAAGTTTGGCATTAGGAAAGAGATCAAACACAGAAAACAGAACAAAGAATACAGCTTAGTAACAGAAGTGAAAAAAAAGAAGTTCCTGTAGTTGTAATTGATTACACACAGGATATGAGGCAGGAATGTGTTGTAGTTCAAATAAAATAACCGCCAAATTTAATTTGAGGCTCCATCAATAGAAATTGTTTCCAAATCAGGCATTGTTCAATCTTGAATATTATGTTAGGTTTTGGCAGTGGTGGGTTTCAAAAATTGTTCGAACCTACTCTGTGGGTGTGGCCTCCTTTGTGGGAGTGGCTTGCCACCCATGTGACCGGATGGGAGTGGCTTGCCGCCCATGTGACTGGATATGAAATTAAGAATTAGTACTTAGGTCGGTCCAAGTAGCTATTCAGAAACTCTGGCATTGAAGCATGCAAGTCTTAAAGCTGTCAAGTTACAAGACCCTTGCACCCCTAACCCTTTAGGAAAAAAAACTAGGGGTCTTCAAACCTGACAGCTTTAAGACTTGTGGACTTCAACTCCCAGAATTCCTCCTCCAGTCACGTTGGCTCAGGAACTCTGGCATTGAAGCATGCAAGTCTTAAAGCTGTCAAGTTACAAGATCCTTGCACCCCTAACCCTTCAGCAGTGGTGGGTTTCAAAAATATTTGGAACCCCTTCTGTAGGTATGGCCTGCTTTCCGGGTCCACTGGTGGAACCTCTTCTAACCGGTCCGGTAGATTTGACGAACTGGTTCTACCGAATAGGTGCGAACTGGTAGGAACCCACCTCTGGGTTTTGGGCATCACACTTTAAGACGGACTGGGATATCCTCAAACAGTGAGAATGGTTAGGTTAGAGCAGGGGTATCAAACACAAGGCCCGGGGGCCAGACCTGGCCCTCAGGGTGCTTAGGTCTGGCCCACAGGGCCACCCTGGAAACAGTGAAGGACTGGCCCGCGGTGCCTCTGCAGGCGAAAATGGCTGCATGGGGCGCTCCCAAGCTCAGTTTTGGCTGGCAGAGGGTTGCAGGAGGTCGTCACAGCCTAAAACGGAGCTTGGGAACCTGTTTCCTCTGGCAGAGCTCTCGGGCCGCCTCCGACACGAGTGATGTTGAGCTAGCCACGCCCAGCCTGGCCACACCCACTCTGCCCCCTCCCTCCCCAATGTCAAACACAATCGAAATCGAATTTGACACCCCTGGGTTAGAGTCCCATGAGCTCTTCCAAGAATCATCACAAACACCCCAACGAAGTGATTGGTGTCTTCATGATTACTGCATTAACACAACCAGGACCGGATCCTGTTAGATCTGCAGGGTTTTTCCAACCTCAGCAACTATAAGATGTGTGGACTTCAACTTCCAGAGACCCAGAATGGCTGAACAATTGTGGAAGTTGAAGTCCACACACACCTTAAAGTTGCCAAGATTGAGACACGTTCTGCTAGCACAGGAGTCTTCAACCTTGGCAACTTTAAGACTTGCGGACTTCAACTCCCAGAATTCCGCAGCCAGGGAACTCTGGGAGTGGAAGTCCATAAATCTTAAAAGTTGCCAAGGTTGGAGACTTCTGTCCTAGAAGACAGTAGACAGCGGTGCTTAAACTTTTCTGAACCCTTTGAAACTGTCAGTATTTCTGCATCAATATACCTGGATAGAAATTCCTTGGAGGTGGCTGGATTGGAATTCCCGCAATCCTCAGGACGCCCGAGTCAACAGCCTGAAAGAATTCCTTTCAAACTTGTGATTCCATAATTTGGTGATTCTCTGAATCAGCCCTTGAGCTCGCAAGTCACATTCCAAGTCTTCACGTCACCGGGATGGGCTGTGAACGGTGAGCTGGATTATCCCAGGTATGTGATATCATACAGGTGTGTGTGTTTGTGTGCAGAAGTATTTCATCCCCTTTCCACTAAATTAGGAATCTAAAGAATTGCCTTGGCTATTTTTTTAAAAAAAATCAAATTCTCCTTCCTGATTGCAAGATGAACTTAAGTTGGATAAAATTACCCAACTTACTTGAAACTCTTTGAAACTTCTCTGAACTAATCAAGGAGTAGCAACCTAGAATTAAGGAGAAACTTTCTAACAGTGAGGGCAATTAACCAGTGGAACGGCGTTGCCTTCAGACATCACTGGAGGTTTTTAAGAAGAGAATTGTCTGAAATGGTATAGGATCTCTTGCTGGAGCAGGGGGTTGGACTAGAAGACCTCCCAGGTCCTTTCCAACTCTATTCTGAATTGGAAACAAAAAGCTTAGCAACTGTTGCTCTACCTGTTTCGGCTGAGGTTGGCCAGCATGGGTTCCTCAAGCATTTCTGCTTGTTTTTAAAATAGAGAGAATAGTGTTATAAAAATTTCCCTATATGAAAAACTAAGGGGAACCACGAGCAACCACAGGTAATACATTTTACTTTAAGAGCAGAAGTTTATTGTTTCATGAACAATTTTGAACATGAATAGCAAAATAGCATTATTTAGATTAACTCCTTATTGCAATAAGGTCGACTGTCATAGCTGTATCCAGCAAGCATTAGCTACAGCCAGTGGCCCTGAACTCCTCCCAAGACAATCTTTTTATACTTTTCTGCATGCATTTTACAACATACTTCTTTGCTCTGCCTTACTGTCACTGACCGTCACTCTCTACAAACACCTGTACACCTTTGAAGTTCTCAGACACTTGTTACTTTCAGTTCCTCATTTCCCACCATCTCATACTTTCTGTTGCTAATATATCCACATCAAGTACAGACCTTGCCCAAGCCAGCACATTTGAAAATATTACTCTGGTACATTTTGCAATTATGTTAGTTTAAAACTTTGACTCCGTGAGGCCTGCGAGCTCACTCCTAGGCTTATTACCTGCAACTTTCCCATTGATATTTTCTCCCCTCGCAATAGTAAATGTGGAAAAAGAGAAATCCCCTCTGCATTAACAAGAGGGATGGAATCATGTAAAAAGTGTTAATACCACTTTATAATGCCTTGGTAAGGCCGCACTTGGAATATTGCATCCAGTTTTGGTCGCCACGATATAAGAAAAGATGCTGATGCTCTAAAAAGAGTGCAGAGAAGAGCAACAAGAATGATTCGGGGACTGGAGGCTAAAAAATATGAAGGGATTGGGTATGTCTAGTTTAATGCTGGGAACTGTAAGGGTGATGTGATAGCAGTATTCCAATATCTAAGATCTGCCACAAAGAAAGGGGGGGTGTCAAACTATTCTCCAAAGCACCTGAAGGCAGGAGAAGAAGCAATGGGTGGAAACTAATCAAGGAGAGAAGCAACTTAGAACAGAGGAGGAATTTCCTGACAGTGAGAACCATTAATCAGTGGAACAGAAGTTGCCTCCAGAAGTTGTGAATGCCCCAACACTGGAAGTCTTTAAGAAGATGTTGGATAGCCATTTGTCTGAAATAATATAGGTTACTTGCTTGAGCAGGGGGTTGGACTAGAAGACCTCCAAGGTCCCTTCCAACTCTGTTATCCCGTTAAAGGTACATAGGCAGGGAGGTCTGGACTCTGCAGAGATGGGCCCCACAAAATCAGGACTGCAATGGAAGGTTCGAATCCCATGATTGTATTCACTCTCTTGGCTTTTTGGATGATTCCTGCAAAAAGGGGTAGTGAATGCATGGAAACAATCTTCCGTTCAATAACAATCCATAGCAGAAGACCACATCTCAATAGAGAAGCTTTTTAAAATACACAGAACCATGAAAAAAGAAATGCCAGTCTACTGTGAAATATTATTTGAGGAGATGGGCTGTGCAGGAGTCTGCAACCTTAAACCCTCAAAAGGCCATTTGGACCCGTTCCCTACAGATAAGAAAACACCAGGAGCGATCCACAAAACCTGGGTGGGTGTGGCCAACTCAACATCACTTACTCCCGCCCGGTCACATGACCCCCAAGCCACTCCTACCCAGGTTTTGGGGCTACCGGTGTTTTCTGGAGGAAATGGGTATCTCTATGTGTGTGTGTCTCTCTCTCCCTCTCTGTCTCTCCCTCTCTCTCTCTCTCATCTCAAGACAGGCGAGGAGTGACTGGAAGGGAAGGGTGAGGGGCATGGCCAGCCATTGGTGGGTTCAACTGACAGGGAGCCCCAGCAGGGGGACGAAAGAGCCTCATGCAGCTCCGGAGCCGCAGGTTGCTGACACCCAGGCAAGTGGGACACTGATTTTTTTCATATCCCTCACATACACAAACACACACACACATCTCACCCTCATCTTAGATCTGCTCTTGGACAAAGGTCATTTCATGGGGACAAGGCAGAAAAACAAGATGACTGGGACGTGTTTATGATGTGGTAGGATTGCACCATTTTGTGAAGATATGTAGAGTTTGAAATGTCCCGTCCGAGGGAAACAGAACGGAAAAAAAAAAAAGCAACACTTTCTGTCTTTCAAAAATCTTTATTTAGGCTGGCCTTATTTGGTTAAGCACTTGGATGAGCAAAGATCTCCGAACATCCTTTTTTACACAACACCAGTCAAAAGTCAACGGAGGGTGAGCAAAAAATATGGCGCAATTATAAGGGCATGTCAGAAACAGTCTTACGAGGCTTTCATTCGGTTATGGAGAAGAACTCAGGCAAAAAAAAATTTCGGCCTGCCTCCGTTCTGATGTATCGGACTACAACTTCCACATTTCAGCCCATGAGCCAAGGTGGCGCAGTGGTTAAATGCAGCACTGCAGGCTGACTGCTAGATCAGCAGTTCAGCGGTTCAAATCTCACCGGCTCAGGGTTGACTCAGCCTTCCATCCTTCCGAGGTGGGTGAAATGAGGACCCAGACTGTGGAGGCAATATGCTGACTCTGTAAACCGCTTAGAGAGGGCTGAAAGCCCTATGAAGCGGTATATAAGTCTACTGTTATTGCTATATTGCTATTTGCCAAGCATGGAGAACATCGTAATGCTTGTCATTGTTTAGAGCTGGAATGTCCAACCTTGGCAACTTTAAGGCTTGCAGACTTCAAATTCCAGCCAAGCTATTCCTCAAAGCAACTTGAAGGCAGGACAAGAAGCCATGGAGGGAAGCAATCTGGAATTAAAGAGAAATTTTCCAACAGAATAATTAATCAGTGGAACAACTTGCCTCCAGAAGTTGTGAGTGCTCCAACACTGGAGGTTTTTTAAAGAAGAGATTGGATGACCATTTGTCTGAAGTGGTGTAGGGTCTCCTGCCTAAGCAGGGGGTTGGATTAGAAGACCTCCAAGGTCCCTCCCAACTTTTTATTATTCTATTCTGTCTCTACCTTTGGGGTAATAATACAGCTGCGCTGTTCTTCCCGTGGGAACAAGCAAAAGAGTCATTGAATTCTGGGATTTGAAGTCTGCAACTCTTAAAAGTTGCCAAGCTCGGACATGCTGGTTTAGAATCAAGTGACAGATTTTGCTTTGGGTCCCAAAGGTGCTATTTCCAAAGCTTCTCATCCAAGAAGCTTCTTCAGTTCTAGCTGAGCTGAACCGTGACCCGTCAAAAGCGCGTTCCACAAAAGCGCGGTCGACAAAATCGCGTATGTGACGTCATCACAACGCGACGAAAAAGATCGAAAAATTGAAATAAAAATTAAATTACAGCAAGCCGATTCACATAAAGGTAAGGGTTAGGTTAAGGGTTAGGGTTAGGTTTAGAGCGTTAGCGTTACGTTTAGCGTTAGGTTAAGGGTTAGCGTTAGGTTTTTCGTTACGTTAAGGGTTAGGTTTAGGGTTAGGTTAAGGGTTAGGTTTAGGGTTAGGTTTAGGGTTAGGTTTGGGGGGGTTAGGGGAAGGTTTTAGCTTTATTTTTACATTTTTCGATCTTTTTCGATCTTTTTCGTCGCGCTGTGATGACGTCACATACGCGCTTTCGTCGACCGCGATTTTGTCGTCCGCGGTTTTGTGGTAGAACGGAGCTGAACTGAAGAAGCTTCTTGAATGAGAAGTGAAATATTTTCAAGGAGGAAAAAAAAGTCCAGTTGACTTTTTAAAAACCATGGGTTGTCCCATAGTTGGGACAACCATGACCTGGATGACTGAGAATCTCCATAGCCCCTTCTGCTATGTGGTTATTTAATAAAAGTATTGATGATGTGCTATCAAATCAGTGTGGGGTCTTAGTAACCCTACAGATCAGTGGTGGGATTCAAATACTTTAACAACCGGTTCTCTGCCCTAATGACCAGCATGGTAGGTGGGGCTTGGTGGTCATGTGACTGGGTGGGCGTGGCCAACTCAACATCACTCACGTTGATGGGCGCTTCACCTTAGCTGTGACAATGTAATAAGGGTTAAATGGAGAGGCAGTTTCTGTAAGCAGGGCAATCAAGATGAGGCTAGAAACAACATCAGAATGTTTCCTTCCTTCCTTCCTTCCTTCCTTCCTTCCTTCCTTCCTTCCTTCCTTCCTTCCTTCCTTCCTTCCTTCCTTCCAGGATTAGCTCTGTAAAGTGGGAAAAATCAAAAGGAGATTTCTTCCAACAACCGGTTCTCCAACCTGCTTAGAAAGTTACCAACCGGTTCTCCCGAATAGGTGCGAACTGGCTGAATCCCACCACTACTACAGATGGATCTCCAGAAGGATGTGTCTCCAATCTGATCCTTCAGATCTTCCAATTGCTGTTATAATCAAGTCCATCCCCTTTGCAAAGGAACATTCTCTCCTCCTGTTTCCTTCCATCTTTCCCAGCATTATGGACTTCTCAAGGGAGCCCAGTCTTTGCATGATGGGTCCAAATTAAATCATTTGAGCCTGGTCATTTGTGCCTTGAGTGTTCTATGATGCACTGGTTGATTCCCATGGGATTCCCAGGAGCTTTCTTCAACACCAAATTTCGGAAGTGTAAAAGTAGAAAAAAATACCAGGATTTCATCCCGAGTCTTCTCAGCGCCAGCTGATTTATGAAGAAGGCTTCATAAAGAAGATTTATGGCCCATAGGTTTGTGCAAATTGTGTTGACGTCACATTTGAACCATCCATTTGGAAAACTGAATCGATTCGGAAGACACCGCTATTTTCGATATCCAAAGTGAAACATCGAAATAGTGATAGCACTGAGACTTACACTTCACAGTGCTTTGCAGCCCTCTCTAAGCCATTTACAGAGTCAGCCTCTTGCCCCCAACAATCTGGATCCTCATTTTACCGATCTTGGAAGGACGGACGGCTGAGTCGACCTTCAGCCTGGTGAGATTCGAACTGCCCAAATTGCAGGCAGCCGGCAGTCAGCAGAAGTAGCCTGCAGTACTGCACTCTAACCACTGCACCTTCGCGGCTCATAAATGGGTTTATTTGGGAAGGGGGGAAAAAAGCTGTTTCAGTGCCTACGCAGAAACGTGCATGACATGTTCAGAAGCATCACTGCATTGATGATGTTACCTAGTGTGGTAATGAAACGTTTGCAGGAAATCAAGCAAGCTCGGCGAGCATCACACAAAACACCCCAAACTGAATTAATCCAGAGTGAAGATCAAGTTCCCAATTCCATGTCCTCCTTTGAATCAAATCTAACTGAATATATGCTCAACCCTACCCAGTACCCAAGCTTTAGGAAGCAATCCCTTTCCTTACAGCAGGGGGCAACATACTATTCCTTTATACTTTTTGGTGTGGTACATTCTCTCCAGCGCACATATAAACACACACAAACACACTCTCTTGTACAATAAATGAAGTTTGCCAAATTTTAATCTAGTTCCTCAATTGCAAATGTCGCCTTTCCTCTTTTGTAAACACTGTGGATGTGGGAACTACCAAGTCCCCATGTTTTGGGTTTTTTTTTTTGAAACGGGTTGGGGTAAAATCCAGACACCTGGGTCACCCTTTAAAGGAACCTGCTTTCCTCCTCCGTCACGACAAACTAAGTAAGGGCAGCTAACAAAAAGGCAAGGGGGAAGAGCCCCAAATTTGCGATGAGGCCGAGAGATCCGCTGCTGGGTTTCTCTTTCCCTGCTGTGTTGCGTTCTGGGCTTTTAGGATCGCTGAATAACGAGGTGCTCGTTGTGTTCCTCGTAGCTGCTTCTTCTGCTCCAGATGAAGACATCAGGTTCATTTCAGATGGGTTTTCACACCCTGGCTTGCTGCACGGAGTCTTGGTTTCGGGACGGGCGGTGCTAAGTGCCACAGCAAGGCCCATTCCGGGATTGTGGATGGAGTCGGACCCTCTGGGGAGTGCTGCTGAAGAAGCATTTGCTTCAGTCTCGCCTTCTACCATGAAAGAGCTGTTATCTACAGAGGCGATCGGAAACCTGGGGAGAACATTGCTGCCCAGGCCTTCTGAAGTTGCATTACGGCTGGTGGGAGTTGATACGGGGATACTATTATCAACAATGAAGTTTTCACCTCCAAGTGTGTCGTGGCCACGGTCCATGTTGGTGCTTTCTGAGGAATTAGTGGCAGGAGAATGTCCATGTTCTTCTACAGCTAAAACAGAAACATTACGCATGTTTTCAGTGGATGAGGAATAGAATTCTGATTCCCGATTGATTCCTTCTCTGAGAAAGTTACCAGCATTGGGAGTGTCTTCCTCAGAGCTGGAGCTGTTGACTGGTTTCCCGCTTCCAGGAGAAGAAGGTGCAGGGTTCCTGGAAGGAGAACCTTCATGATCCTTCTCATTGGTGGCTATGAAGTGTCCCCCAGCGGGGAGGCACGTCTCTTCTGTCTCACATGTATCACTTGCTACGTCCTTATCATTGCTAGACGCTAACAAAACCTCTTTGGAGGTACTTGTCTGGATGGGGGAGGAAGTGGTGGGAGAGGTAGTCCTGTTCCTCTTGGCAACGATGAAAGGTATCAGTAGAGCCACACCACCAGGTTTGCCAGAAGAAGTTGCATTGCTTGTCCCCAGGTTTGTTGTAGCCGAGGAACTGCCTGAAGGACCACGTTCAGGCTGTGAATCACCTGTAGAAGAAGATGTTTCTCTGCTTTCAGAAGAGTTTCCAGAAAGGTTCTCCTCATAGGGTTTTCCACCTACAAAGGTGTGGTCATGGTGGGATGAAGGTCGGGCATTGCTCTCGTTGACCAAATTCTCACTCGCTTTCTCTTCATCAACCACGTAGATGGTCTCCTTATCAGTGTGGTTTCCAGGAGGCGGGACCTCACCGATAGGTAAGCCCACCACCACCATGTTACTGTCTTCCACCTCATCTGAATAGAAGCAATCAGATTTGGGTATGGGCTTCGTTGGCTTGGGGTCGAACATGACACATCCTATATCCTCAATGTCTTCGGGGCTGTCAGCAGGGACTCGGGATTCCGTGATCACACCGTCTACAATGCGGTTGTTGCAGAGGTTTCCTTGGCAACAGATGGTGTCAGCCTCTTCCAGCTCTTGCACCAATTCCAAGAGAGAGCTCCGGCACATGGCAGGGGAAGCACAGCCTTTGAAAGTCACCAAGCTCTCCTCTTTCCCAGCTGCAAGGAGAGAAAAGGACAAAAGGAGAGTAACCAACAATATCAACCCAAGAATTGATTAGACCTGGAAGAGATTGAATGAGCTCCCCCCGCCCAGGAGATAGAATATGTCTCCATTCTGGAGTCACCAACTGTCTAAGTTCTAGTTCAGGGGTCCCCAAACTTGGCAATATTGGGAGTTGTGGATTTCGACTCCCAGAATTTGGATCTTCTGGATCTTTGGCCTGCCACACTTTCTATTCTTCTACTATGTATTTTCTATTGTGGGAAAATGGGAGGGGGGGATTGTACAGAGTTACTTAATGTGTAGCCAAAACAAAATTCCTTCTAGAAAATCAAGGTCATCCTTTGTCTCTGCACCTGACTGGAACTGGATGGGTGGAACTGCCAGCATGGCAGTGGGAGATTGGACCATGTGATGGACTTGTGGGTGTGGGGGCAAGATCTTGAACTTTCAGCTAGGTGGGGAAAGCCTAGAAACTTCCAGATTCGGGATTTCCCAGGTGTGCCAACATGGCTATCTTCATAAATTGGAACTTTGAGCAATACTTTGCCTTGGACTCTGATTTACTTTTGGATGCTATTTGGAACCCTGACAGTCACCGGCTGTCTAGGTTTTAGTCCAGGAGTCTCCAAACGTGACAACATTAAGACTTGTGGACTTCAACTCCCAGAATTCCCCAGCCAGGAGTTGAAGTCCACAAGTCTTGAAAGCTGCCATGTTTGGAGACCCCTGTTCTAGTCCATCCATCTAAACATGGGGCCTTTGTGAGTCTCTATTCTACTGTCGTCCTTTAAGCAAGACGAAAGAGGAAGTGCAAAAACTGTGGTTAGTCTTGTCTCTCCATTCCAGATAATTCTGTGGGTTAAATTGTCTGAGTCTAACTACCACGTAGGCAGTAGATCCTGTTCCACCCACTGCTAGTATAGAAGCAGTGGCGATTTCTCCCGGCCCCAGGCTGCCTTCGGAAGCTAGCGGTGAGCAGACTGCCTAGTCCCCAGACTGAATCTGTAGCTTTGATTTCAGGTTTTGAGGATTCTCTTTTGCACAATACGCTGGACTCATTTCAGCTGGGCTTTTGGCCAAGAGATGGAACAGAAACTGCTTTCATCATTTTGATTGATGACCTCTTCTGGGAACTGGGCGCGAGGTGGAATGTGTGTGTTTTTTCTCACTCTCCTGGGCCTCTTGGAAATTTTGGATGCCCTCAACCATTCTATCCTTCTGCATGGTCGGATAGAATTATAATACTTTATTGCAGTAGTTTTGGTTCGCCTTATTTCTTATTACTGCCTGACTCCTCGGTTGCTGATCTGCAACCGAGCCAAGTTGCAGGAGCCAAGGTGGCGCAGTGGTTAGGGTGCAGTACTGCAGGCCACCTCAGCTGACTATTATCTGCAGTTCAGCGGTTCAAATCTCACCGGCTCAAGGTTGACTCAGCCTTCCATCCTTCCGAGGTGGGTGAAATGAGGACCCAGACTGTGGGGGCGATATGCTGACTCTGTAAACCACTTAGAGAGGGCTGAAAGCCCTATGAAGCGGTATATAAGTCTAACTGCTATTGCTATTGCTATTGCTATTGCTATTGCTATTGCTATTGCTATCTGTGAGACCCAGTGGTGGGTTTCAAAAAAATTTCGAACCTACTCTGTGGGTGTGGCCTCCTTTGTGGGAGTGGCTTGCCAGCCATGTGACCTGGTGGGAGTGGCTTGCCCGCCATGTGTTTTCTCTCTCTCTCTCTCTCTTTCCTTCCTTTTGTCTCTCTGTCCCTTTTTTCTTTTTTTCTTTCATCTCTCTCATTTTTTCTTTCTTTTTTCTTTCTTCCTTTCTTCCTTTCTTTCTCTTTCTCTCTCTGTGTGAGTCTGTCTGTCTGTCTGTCTCTGTGTGTGGCTCTTTGCCTCTCTCTCCCTCCCTCCCTCCGTGTCTCTCTATGTGATTCTCTCTCTGTGTCTGTCTGTCTGTCTGTCTGTCTGTCTCTCTCTCTCTCTCTCTCTCTCTCTCTATTTCTCTCCTCCAGTGGTGGGTTTCAAAAAATTTCAGGACCTCTTCTGTAGGTGTGGCCTGCTTTCTGGGTTCCACTGGTGGAACCTCTTCTAACCGCTTCGGGAGATTTGACGAACCGGTTCTACCGAATAGGTGCGAACTGGTAGGAACCCACCTCTGGTGAGACCACACAGTGATCTCCCTCTCCATGTGATTCAATATCTAGGGATGGTCATCCAGAGCTTTGAGGTGAGGTACGTGAGAATGCTGAGGCCACCTAGCTCTCCTGCTCCTTACCATCCAGCAACTGATGTATTGTATAACACCGGATGAAGAGGCACAATTTTGAGGTTGCGTTGGGGAATCCCCGCCATTAACTGGGCATGTTGAATCAGGCATTCTTGGTTTCGGCTTGGACAAAACACGTTATATGAGACGGGATGCTATATTAGTCCATATTTAGCAGATTATATAAGCCAGGCAACTTTAAGACTTGGGGGAAATTGGCAACTTTGAGACTTGTGGACTTCAAGTCCCAGAACTCCCCAGCCAAGCAACTTTAAGATTGTAGACTTCAACTCCCAGGATTGGCTGGGGAATTCTGGGAGTTGAAGTCCACAAATCTTAAAGTGGCTGGTTGAGGAATTCTGGGAGTTGAAGTCCACAAGTTTGAATGTTGCTGGCTGGGGAATTCTGGGAGTTGAAGTCCACAAGTTTTAATGTTGCTAGCTGGGGAATTCTGGGAGTTGAAGTCCACAAGTTTTAATGTTGCTAGCTGGGGAATTCTGGGAGTTGAAGTCCACAAGTTTTAATGTTGCTAGCTGGGGAATTCTGGGAGTTGAAGTCCACAAGTTTTAATGTTGCTTGCTGGGGAATTCTGGGAGTTGAAGTCCACAAGTCTCAAAGTTTCCAACTTTGGAGGGCCCTGATACAAGCCAAAGGGGAAAGTTCTGAGATCAAACGCTCACCTTTACGGCTGCTGCCAATTCCTTCCAGGCACATGTTACGAGCGCCGGTGCACTTCACTTTGGAGATGGTCTTGTTAGAACATGCACCCCTGGAGCCCTGTCCGTCCACACAGCTGTAGCACTCCAGCCCGTTTGGTGCCTGGCTTTCCAGGTGCAATTCTGAAGCAGGTGGAGATACAAAGTAGGAAACATCTATGAACGTTTGTGGGTCAAGATCAGGACCTTGAACTTTAGGCTGTTCCCAGAGAAAGTCAAGCCAGGAGATACTTATTTACACAAATAAGATATTTCAGGGAGATTCTCTCTCCACAACGTCCTACATAAGATGCCCAAAATTCTCTTCCGTGCATACATCCTGTTAGGTAAGCTCCCCGTTGGGAGAGCAAGTGCCTTCAGAGAAGCGTTGTGAGAGTTGTGTTGGGGAACACACAAACCAGCATCCAGAGACACTGCAGTTTAAATAGGCTTTTACTTTCGTGGAAATAGAAGTATCAGAGTCCATCAAACAGTCCAAGTCATACACGGATAAGACAGTCAGTCATCAATGTCTTTCAGTTAAGGGATAATCCAAATAACATAGTCCAGTATCATATAATCAGTTTGGCATTCAAAGTTTGCTAACAGTTGCAAAACTTACAATAGCTCACGGCACTTCAAGATCAAATCTAACAAACAGAGAGAGCTAACAGTCGTTCTGGCTCCCTCTTATGGCCGATTGAGGAAAAACAGCAACCAATCACATTTTACAGTATGATTTAAAGAAACAGGTACAACATTGTTACATGATTCATATATTGCCAACCCAACCGTTAGAATTATATTCCTAACACATCCGATGCAATCCATGCTATGTTTTGAACCCTAGTCTGTTTGGAGATGGGTCATCATCTCCCACCTTTGCAAATGTCCTCCTGGCTGAGAAATTATTTGATTTTTTTTTTTTTGCAAAGGGAAATGAGGAAGCGAAGAGGAGGCCAATAAGGCACCAGGCTAGAAAGCGGGAGATTGGGAATTCTAGTCCTGCCATAGGCATGAAAGCTGGCTGGGGGGACGGGACATTGGGCCAATCACTAGGAGATGGTGAGTTCTAATCCTGTTTCAGACATAAAAGCCGGCGTGGGACTTTGAAAAATTCCCTCTTGGCTAACCCACCTCGCAGAATTGTTGTTGTGGGGGGGAGAATAGGATGCAGAAGGGTTGGATACAGGGGAGGGCTGCTACAGGTTTTCCCGGGTTCAAGAGAACCCGTAGCTAGCGTTATGGCTGGTTCAGAGAACCTCAAATCCCACTCCTTGCTGGCCCCACTCACCCTACACTACCCCTCCCAGGAGTCTCCACGCAGCCCGTTTTGGATGTGAGGTAAGTACACGGAGACTCAGGGAGGGCTAAAAACATCCCAGAAGTTCCAGAAAGCAGGAAATGCCCCGGAGCCTGGGGAAGACAGTTTTTACCCTCCTAGAGGCTCGAAGAAAGCCTCCAGAGCCTGGGGAAGGTGAATACGCTCCCCCCCTCCGCTGTGGTGTAGGAGGATGACTAGGCCACGCCTACCATGGCCACACCCACCCAGCAACCGTGCCCAATGCACCCACTGGGAAGAGGCTCCAGCTGTTCGTCTGCCTCTGAAGGCAGCTGATAACTGTCAGATGGCTCTGGCCCCCTCTCTGCCTCCGACACAGAGCCCTCATCCGAGCCTTGCACAGACTCCAGGACTGGCCCAGGTTCCTCCCCAACCTCCTCACTGTCTGAATCTGCTGCCAGCTCCGCTGGTGGGCCACAACGTAGATTAGAAGCTCTGCCATGTTGAGGGCATTGTGAAATCCGAGCCAAGGTGGTGCAGTGGTTAGGGTGCAGTACTGCAGCCACTTCAGCTGACTGCTAGTTCTGCAGCTCGGCGGTTCAAATCTCACCGGCTCAGGGTTGACTCAGCCTTCCATCCTTCCGAGGTGGGTAAAATGAGGACCCGGATTGTTGTTGGGGGGCAATATGCTGACTCTGTAGACCGCTTAGAGAAGGCTGAAAGCCCTATGAAGCGGTATATAAGTCTAACTGCTATTGCTATTGCTATTGCTAAATCTGTTAAATCTCTGAAACGATGACCCCGGGGGGGAGTCACAGATATCTAGTAGACAAACAAATCAATGCATCCTGAAGCGACCCTCAGATTTCAAAATGATGCAGTCCTAGATACAATGTGCAATTGAGCGGGAGGATTACCTGGGGTGAAGGTGTTGCAAAGCGGAGTATTGCAGCAGCTGGCGTGGATGGTTCGGTCTCCTGAGTAAAAGCTCAAGGTATCCTCACATCGGGGGAGATTGGTGCAACCTTTCAGCTTGAGATTGGAATACGGACCTATTAAGAAGGAGGTTTGATAGAGCGGGCCATTACACCCACAGCACTAAGTGTCATCCCTTCCTCGTCATTTTTTTTTTTTTTTGCCCAGAGACAGAGGACAATGGTTGAGTAAGGCATATCTCAACATTGGGAGGTCCTAAGTGATGGCTTTCAGTCCAATTTCATGAACGATTAGCCAGATCTCACAGCTTGGTCCCTTTGACTTAATGTCCCCGTTCTCTGCTTATGTAGTATCCTAAGAAATAGTTCTGGAGAACTTAACAAAAGTTGCTCGTTCCTTGTTGATCCAAATAAAGGTATCATCCAGGGATGGAGGTTGGGTGTTGTGGTGGTAAAAGCTACCCACTGCGGTGGAATGTAGTCTGGATTTCCAGAATGGCCTCTGCATTCCAGAGGGCAAAGAGGCAGTAAAGCATGGAAAGTTTGGTTGGGAGAAAGAGAGTTAAGAAGGCTCCTTCATAGCAATTCCCAGAGTATATCTATAATGATGCAAATTGCTGCTTTACTTTGGTAAGATTCTGTCGGCAGGTGAGGAACAATAAAGGGACTTGCTCATAAGTCACTCCACATGTCTTTCTTGCTTCTTGGGGTCTGACACCCATCCCCATATACATATAAGCTATATTCACAACCAAATCTATGACATAGGCTTCTGGCTACAACAATGTTAAGAAATCTTTTTGTGGACCGACAGCACAATTTTGATTTTTGTTTTCCTTAGGTGTGCTTCTTGAATCTAATTTGCATATGTTCCCTTCTCATCAGCTGGGTTCCTCTAAGGCAGGGGTGTCAAATACATGTGGTCCAGAGGTGGGTTCCTACCAGTTTGCACCTATTCGGTAGAACCGGTTCGTCAAATCTACCGAACCGGTTAGAAGAGGTTCCACTAGTGGACCCGGAAAGCAGGCCACACCTACAGAAGAGGTTCCAAAATTTTTTGAAACCCACCACTGGTCCTTGGATATGATTATTCTACACTATCATGCTCATATTTATAAAACTCAGTGCCTCTGTGAAAGGTAAGGATGACTACTGCGTTTGTGGTGCAATCAGAACATTGCGTGTGTTGAAGTTGTTTTAACGCAAACCAAAGATGCCTTTTAAAAAACAAGTTTACATCATATTCTTATGCATGCCAGTGCTGTGTGTGAGGTAATTTAAGGTGGTTCTGACAAGAGTCGTCGGCATCTTCATATCCGGTCACATGGGTGGCAAGCCACTCCCATCCGGTCACATGGGCGGCAAGCCACTCCCACAAAGGAGGCCACACCCACAGAGTAGGTTCAAACAATTTTTGAAACCCACCACTGATGTGGTCACATGGTGGCATCACGTGATATATCAGAACTCCCCCCCCCCTTTGCTAAACTGGTGTGGGCATGGCCAGCACATGATGGATCTGTCCCCTGGGCTGGGAGTTTGACAGCCCTGCTCTAGACTAAGGCATTTCACATGTCAGTTACGAATTTAGAAGCCACATTGGTGTATCATGACTAATTTGAACCTTAGTTGGTTTTTGGGGAATCTTAGCATGTTGTCTGAATTCAGGTTTTTGGTTAGAAATGGTTCGGTATAATGGGCACAAACGCTTCTCCAGGAAAACAGATTATTCAAATAATCAAATTTAGAACAGTGGTGCAATGCTTCCATTCATCTTAATCCAGCCATTTATCCCCATCTCCAATCTACCTACTGTATTTTTCGGAATATAAGACGCACCAGAGTATAAGATTCACCAAGGTTTTGAAGAGGCAAATAAAAAGAAATGTTTTTGCACTCTGCAAACCTCTCAGCCTGTTATTTTCTCCCCAAAAAGGCATGAATAGCCTTTAGGGGGCTTGCAGAGTGCTTTGGGGGGGGGGACGAGCAAAAACACGGCCCGTTTTTCTGAAAACGGGCCCGTTTTTCGTTAAAAAAAAAGGACATGGATAGCCTTTAGGAGGCTAGTAGAATGCTCCTGGGGGCTGGGGGGGGGGCAAAATTGAGCAAAAAATGGCCTGTTTTTTGCTCATTTCTGCCCTCCCCAGCCCCCTGGAGCACTCTATAAGCCTCCTAAAGGCTATGCATGGTCATTTTGGTGAAGGGGGCAGGGATTTGGGAGGCAAAAAATGCTGTATTCAATGTATAAGATGCACCCAGATTTTCAGCCTCTTTTTTGAGGAAAAAGGGTGCGTCTTATACTCCAAAAAATCTGGTACCTCCCTCTTTCTTTCCTTTTTTCTTTCTTTCTTTCTTTCTTTCTTTCTTTCTTTCTTTCTTTCCTTCCTTCCTTCCTTCCTTCTTTCTTTCTTTCTTTCTTTCTCTTTCCCAGATTTTTCCTCGGCTACTTACCCAACTTCCCAGTGATGTCAAGATCCACACATTGGTCCTGATCCCCAATACAGCTGATTTGAGTGCGAGAAGCTTCAGGACACCAGGCTCCCTGGGAGGCACATGTATGGCAGCGCATGTGATTGATTGGGGCAGGATGAGAGACTGGGGAGAAGCAGACAAAAGGGTGGAAATTAACCTCGAATCTCTGTTCCAGCTGTTGTACGGTTGTGATTAAGATAAAGATACATCTCCATGGGTTCCTGATGAACATATGTCCAAAAATAGATTGCCAACATATTTTCTGGGATCTTTTTTCAGTTTTCCAGTCAAGCCTACAATCCTGATATTTCTAGGTGGTTCCTTTTCCAAGTGCAAATCAGACCCACCAAACCCTGCTTAGTTTCTGCAGTGGAATGTGTGAATGACCATGGAGAGACAAGGGGAAGAGATGCAGCCTAGGAAACAATCAGATAAGACAGGGAGGAGCCCCCAGTGGCTTAATGGACAGAGAAAGAAACAAGGAAGGACCTTCCCTTTTAGATCAAGCAATTAAAAAGTCTGAAATACTTTCGGAAGTCAAGAACAAATTCTTCTTCCAACTCAGCTGCCCCAAGTCTTGCAACAATATCCCCACTCAATACAAAATAAAAAAATAAAAAGGAAAGGAAAGCTAAACATTTGGTTCTTGTCAATTTCATCTTTTTGCCCCCCACCCCACTAAAAAACTACTAAGGGGAACTGCAAAGCTATGAAGCCGTCATTCCCCTTATAAGACCTAAAGCTCAGAAGTCTGGAAAGACAAAGGGGAAGGGCTCCCTCTAATGGAGGAATAGAGCCACAGCCTCTTAAAAACAAAATTCCTTGCTTGGCGACAAACGAAAAGTGCAGTTGAGTCAGAATTGGTTCTTTTTCTTCAACTGTGGGGAAACCGAGCTGGAAGACCAATATCTGAAGCTGCTTTCAAGCTGGCCGAGAATCTCCATGGAGCGCCAGCCCAGCTCAACTCAAACGAATGTCTCCTTTTCATACTTTCTACCAGCTCACTGAAAATGTGGCGAGCTTACTTTAATTCCAAACGCCAGTTTGATCTGGTGGTTAAAGCACCAGGGTAGAAATCAAGAGACTGGGAGTTCTAGTCCTGCCTTAGAAAGCCGACTGGATGACTTTGGGCCAATCACCAGGAGACAGTGAGTTCTAGTCCTACTTTAGGTATGAAAGCAGGCTGGGTGACTTTCAGCCAAACACCAGGAGACAGTGAGTTCTAGTCTCATCTTATGCATGAAAGTTGGCTGAGTGGCTTTGGGTCAAACACCAGGAGACAGTGAGTTCTAGTCCCACCTTAGGCATGAAAGGTGGCTGAGTGGCTTTGGGTCAAACACCAGGAGACAGTGAGTTCTAGTCCCACCTTAGGCATGAAAGGTGGCTGAGTGGCCTTGGGCAAAACACCAGGAGGTGATGAGTTGTAGTTCCATTTTAGGCATGAAAGGTGGCTAGGTAACCTTTGGCCAAACACCAGGAGGCAGTGAGTTCTAGTCCCACTTTAGGGACTATGAAAGCCCACTGGATGCCTTTAGGCCAGTCGCTCTCTCTTATCTCAACCCTCCTCAAGGGTTATTGCTGTGGGGAAAATAGGAGGTGGAAGGAGTCTTAAATATATTCACTGTCAAGTTATTTTTAAAAATAATAAAGGTGGGGTAAAAATAAAAAACGAGTGAATGAATAAGTAAGAATCGTTTCTGAAGTCACGTTAGCTCCTATACTCTTCCCTTCACCTGGGAATGTTGCATCTTTCAGAAGAGCCACAATGTCTACGGTGTCCTGGGGTCTTTCTACTTTCAGAGGCAGGACGCCCCCCCCCACCACCCTGGCCCAGTTCAAAGGGACTTCAGGACTCACCAAAGTAGGTCTCGTTGTTACAGCCATCCTCCGCGCAAAAGTTTGCTTGGTACAAGAGAGTCATCAGATGCGAAGTCATGGAAAAAGATTCAAAGGGATAGAGATGCCGAGCGCAGCCTTTCCTCACTGTCTGGAATTCCAGAAAAGCTGGGGGGGGGGGGGAGAAGATGGAAAGATTATTTTTTTTCAGGCTGGACAATCCACGACACAGGCAAGGTAGACAAGACTTGGGAGAGTGGAGAAGATAGTTTCTAGATATATTGTTTTTTTTCCCCCCAATACTTCCTTCTCCTCTTTCCCACCCTGTCTACGATCCTGGCACTTTGCCCCAAATCCATCGGGCGCTTCCCCATCGGTTCACTGGAGGGCGAACATCACAGCTCGCTTTCCAGAGGAAGCTGCAAAGGAAGTGACATCAGGAACAATTGCCACTCTAGGATGCTGCACTCGTTCTCCTTAATGGCCCAGGCGTTCCAGAGTTATGCTGGAACACACACACACACAAACACACACACACACACATCAGAGGTGTCTTACACTCCCCCCACCCCCAAGAATTTGTTTCCAGTGGTTAAGTCATCTCTGTACCAAGTTTGGTTGAAATTGCTCGAGGCGCTCCAGAGTTATGCCTGGAACATACAAACATACATACATGCATGCATGCATGCATGCATGCATACAACCTTTTATATATAGATAGATTTGTCTATTTTACAAATAGATCTCTCTCTCTCTCTCTCTCTCTCTCTTTTTTTTTTTAAATTCCTGTGTTTGGCTTTGGAAGACAATATCCTTTCCTGCAATGCAGAGGCCTCCAAACATGAAGACTTATGGACTTCAACTCCCAGAATTCCCCAGCCAGCTGGGAGTTGAAGTCCACAAGTCTTCAAGTTGCCAGGTTTGGAGATCCCTACTGTAACGGAATGTGAGAAAGACCTTGGGAGACAGGCAAAGAGATGCTGCCAAGGGAACGGTCAGATAAGAGACAGGATAGCCCACAACTGGACAGTGGGTGGGGCAAGAAGCTCAGAAAAGACCTTCCCTAATTCTAGGGCTGTAAAGGAAGCCGTGGGTGGAGGATTGAACTTTCAGACTTGACAGATTCTGCCAAGATAACTTTACAATAAAGTGAAACTAGCTCATCTGGTTGCAATTCCTATCTGACATACCCTGGGATGCCAACAGCCAGTCTGAAAATATAATTTACCCCATGTAGTGCTCAAGAAACTAGAGAGGGTTTCTTCTGAGCCACTGCCTCACCCACTATACAGCTGCAAGCTGTGCTGCCTTTTATCTAACCATTCTCTTCCCTTTTCATTGCCCTGTCTCCCAAGGTCTTTCCCACATGACATTTTACTTCCCTTGTTTCCTTGCTTCCTCTGCCGGCACTCCAGGAAATTCAAAGAACAAGGATGGCTCTACTACCATTAATGTTCAGGTATTTCTCAGATCATGCATATCTTGCTATGGCAGCTTAAACAGCAGCCCAAACAGCAAACAGCAGACTACAACTAGAATACTGCATCCAGTTTTGGTCACCATGTTATAAAAAAGATGTTGAGACTTTAGAAAGAGTGCAGAGAAGAGCAACAAAGATGATTAGAGGACTGGAGGCTAAAACATATGAGTAACGGCTGCAAGAACTGGGTATGTCTAGTTCAATGAAAAGAAGGATAGGGGAGACATGTTAGCAGTGTTCCAATAACTCAGGGGCTGCCACAAAGAAGAGGGAGTCAAGCTATTCTCCAAAGCACATGAAGGCAGGACAGGAAGCAATGGATGGAAACTAATCAAGGAGAGAAGCAACCTAGGACTAAGGAGAAACTTCCTAACAGTGAGGACAATCAACCAGTGGAACAGCTTGCTTTCAGAACTTGTGGGTGCCCCATCGCTGGAGGTTTTTAAGAAGAGATTGGACAACTGTTTGTCTGAAATGGTGTAGGGTTTCCTGCATGGGCAGGGGGTTAGGACTAGACTTCCCAGGTCCCTTCCAACTCTGTTATTCTGCACCACTTGTTAGGTAAGCTCCCCGTTGGGAGAGCAAGTATGTTCAGAGAAGCATTGTGAGAGTTGTGTTGGAGAACACATAAACTAGCATACACTGCAGTTTAAATAGGCTTTTAATTTCATGGAAATAGAGGTATCAGAGTCCATCAAACAGTCCAAGCCATACACGGATAAGACAGTCAGTCATCAACGTCTTTCAGTTAAGGGATAATCCAAATAACATAGTCCAGTAACATATAATCAGTTCAGTACTCAAAGTTTGCTAACAGTTGCAAAACTTACAATAGCTCACGGCACTTTCTAACAGCCAGCTTCCAAAACACTCAGATCAGATCAGCCCAGCATCTAACAAACAGAGAGCTACCAGTCATTCTGGCTCCCTCTTATGGCCGATTGAGGAAACAGCAACCAATCACATTTTACAGTATGATTTAAAGAAATAGGTATAGGTTGTTACATGATTTATATATTGCCAACCCAACCATTAGATTATATTCCTAACACCACTGACTGCAGCATTTGCAAACAACGGATCCCACTAAAGTGACTTTTTCAATGCAGCTGCACATTGTTTTTCTACGTTCAAACCACCCGTGTTCTGACTTCCTTACAGAAGACAAGAACATTGTTGTGCAAAGTGGGGCCCCTGCTGGTCGAGGTCGAGAAGATAGCTGTAACAGAATGATTCTTAAAAGTTCTGTCTGTTTTGAAAAATGGGCAGAGAGCTTCAATTGTACCTCTGTGGCCATCTTGATTTTTTTGGGACTACACACATTGCAGACCATGCTTGCGACAAATGACACTTACAGACATGAGCCTTTCGGACTGATGTTGTGCAGCTGGCTGAGGAATCTTTGCAGGTCACATTCTCTCCAACACAACTGTATTCTCCGTGGCATGTGTTACACTGCAGGCAAAACACTAGGAAGAAAAGAAGAAAAATTACTCACGGCGCCTTTAAGACTGTAGTACTTCCCTTAAGACAAGTGAACTTCAATTTCCCAGAATTCCCAAGCCAACTGGGGAAATTCCAGGAATTAAAGTCCACGTGTCTTGAGGCTGCTGAGGTTGGACACCCTTACTTTAAGGGTTTTATAGCCTACTCAACTCCGAGAATATCCAAATCCTTAAATGAAAACATCACAGAGGCAACTGAAGGGAAGGGAGGGTTAGATGCCTTTGTTATGCACTTATTTAATGCGGCAGAGAAAGAAATAACATGGATTGGATAAGAAAGAGGACAATAAATGCAGAGTATATTAAAAATGTCCCATATATTTTAAAATCTGTGCCCTGTGAGCTTGCGAGTTGTTTGACAGTGACGTGAGTGGCACATAAATTTAATAAAGAAAATTAAAAAATGAAATACAATTTCTATGCCTAAAAGAACTAGTTTTGCATGCATTATAAACCATGCCACAAAAGGATGTTTGGAAAACCCAATTGTTATTAAAAGAACTTTTTAACACCCAGTTTCAGGAGCCAGAAATGTGAAGCTGGGTTCATCTTTACTTTTGCCTTTTCTATCTCTTCTACATTCATCAGCGTAGCGAATCATCCTGCCTCTGCAATTACGTGGCAGAGAACACGGAGGACTAGAAACTTCCTGTTGAGAGAGGCGCTTTTAAATTTAAACCAGAGGTGGGTTCCTACCGGTTCGCACCAGTTCAGTAGAACCGGTTCATCAAATCTACCGAACCGGTTAGAAGAGGTTCCACCAGTGGACCCGGAAAGCAGGCCACACCTACAGAAGAGGTTCCAAATTTTTTTGAAACTCACCATTGATTTAAACCCAGAGTTTTAAGAGAATTGGGAGGGGGTGGTGTGTGGAACCAAGACGAAAGTCTGGTTTTGTGTCTAATTATTCTGTTTTCTTGTCACTTCCATCACCTTGGAAGAAACTAAGTGATGTTAACGTGAAATCTAAGGTAGCCTTTTAAAGGGTGGAGTTGCGTTGTGCTATTTATCTACTTTCGGCAAGTAGAAACATGTCTTCTCAGCTTCACTATTAGGCCATATTATTATAATTATTGCCAGTAAACCTATCCCTGTTCAGATAGTTCAGGAAACATACGAGACTGGATTGCATCTTGCAATAAACTCTTGATCGAGTTGATTATTGAATAACTTGCAGTGTAAGTAACTTGCTAAGCCAGCAACTGCCTTCTGCAATCCTGGATTTATATAACGCATTAATCCAAACTATAAAGCCAGGTTATTGCAATACGTGAGTTTAATCTCAAAAAGGGATCAAGTGACCCCGGGACACAGCAACCGTCATAAATGTGAATCTGTTGCCAAGCACCCTAATTTTGATCATGGCACCATGGGGATGCGGTAAGGGCTGTAACAGTGAAAAAACGGTTGTAAGTCACTTTTTTTTACAGTCCCATTGTTGGTTTTCAGATCATCCTGACTTGCTGCTTTCTATATTTGTTAATTCCTGAGGGTGACCTGGGTGTAACAATTCCCACGTGCCTTCAATTTTCCTATCCAGCTGCCAGTGTTCACCATTAGCATGCAAATGCAAGAAAACATCTTCATAAGGAAAGCATATTTCCATTATAAGTGAGGCATGTTTTCTTACAAGTACCGTGTTTTCCCAAAAATAAGACAGGGTCTTATTTTCTTTTGACCCCCGAAATAAGCGCTTGGCCTTATTTTCGGGGAGGTCTTATTATTTCTGAGGTGCAGGAGGCGGCGAGTGTGGTCACTTCATGGCTGCTGCTGTGTGGTCATATTTTGGGGGAGGGCTTATTTTAGCGCATGCACTCAAAAGCCCAATTGGGCTTATTATCCAGGGAGGGCTTATTTTCAGGGAAACATGGTATGCCCCACTGAATTCAGTGGGGAATTGTCAAAAGCTAGTGAATGGAGGTTGCGATCCGATGTACAATTATGCATAAATAATCCCCATTGGACATTGATGGCTGAACCAGCCAGCAATATATTCTATTATTTTGAGTAGCATCAAAATATTCTCCTGCTTTTTCCCAGCGGCATTCAGTATTCTGAAAATCCATCAACTCTATTTAAGCTATTTAACTTTTTAAAAAATCGAGCAGTGACTTAAAAAAAATGAAATATTTTACATATCAAGTTACTTACAGTACATGACCCGTCAAAACCGCGCTCGATTAAACCACGTCGCTGACGTCATCAACAGGGTGACAACAGCCAGCGCGGAGAAAGAAGGGCGCTTTAAATAGCGCTTTGAAAGCAAGACGATTCAACTTAAGGTAAGGGTTAGCTTTAGGGTTAGCTTTAGGATTAGGTTTAGGGTTAGGTTAAGGGTTAGGGTTAGATTTAGGGTTAGGTTAAGGGTTAGGGTTAGGTTTAGGGTTAGGTTAAGGGTTAGGATTAGGTTTAGGGTTAGGTTAAGGGTTAGGTTTAGGTTTAGGATTAGGTTTAGGGGGGTTAAGTTTAGGTTTAGGGGTTCATTTTAGGTTTAGGGTTTACAGCATGCTTCTGTCTCCGTGCTGTTGTCGCCCTTTTGATGACGTCAGCGACGCGGTTTAGTCGGGCGCGGTTCAGTCGAGGGTGGTTTTGTCGGTGAACCCTTACAGTATACATTGCAACTACCCTAAACTAAAACACATTGAAGACATCTAACTGTCTCTTCTCACTTTTCAGATGACTTGTTCATTTTGCACCATAGATGGGAAAGAAGCAGCTAAATTTATTTTTCACCTGCTAAAAGATAAAGATAGGTTTTGTTTATCTGCAGGCTGGACGCAGTGTCTGCCTACTGATTGACAGGACAAAGCTTAACATTCATGGCAACATTAGTAATATTGATATTATTATATCATAATGTGTTTTCTTTCAAACCTGTCAAACCTGTTGCAGATATTCTTGCCGTATTATTACAGTTTATACGTGCTCAATAATTGCCCTGTTATTGCAACTGGATACAAGCAATGCGTTGAGCGTTATCATGCTTTCTTCCAAATGTCCACAGATCTTGGGTTGGCCAACCCCAACGGGTGGTGGAACAGCCCTAAGTGCTACAAGCAATTATTAAGATGCAACGATCCATCAAACTTGTTGATTTTACTTTGCACAATGATGTCTTATCAGGTTTTTTTTTTTCTGGTAAACTGAATTGGATTGCAACCTACATTAGATGTCTATGGAGATTCTCAGTCATCCAGGTCATGGTCCAGTCTACAATACAACAGTCGCAAGAAGGCTCCACACTCATTTGTCGAGGGTAAGGAGCAAAAAGCCTGCCGAGTCCTTCCCTCTTTCCTGCCGACGTCTCCTGCCATGTTCTCTCTCCTCACACGATCTGCCTGTGCTGGGCTTCGTAGAGGATTTGGCACCCGCCTCACAGAATCACGCTAAAGTGGTTGTACTTGGTGATTCTGGTGGAATTGGCCAGCTTCTCTCCCTCTTGCTGAAGAACAGTGACACTGATGATATGGATAAACCTCCAGGGGGCCTTAACGACTCTCTAAAAGAATGCAAATGACCAGCTGTCTGCAAGGAGTGTAAATCCTTTCATTCCCCACCACCCCTCGTCGGAGCTGAAGAAGCTTCTTGGATGAGAAGCGAAACGTTTGCAAGAAAAAACTAAAAAAATAATCCAGTTGCTTCTTGAAAAAAGCACCTTTGGGATAATCTACGCTAGGTGTTTCAGTTGAAATATCCTCCAACTTCAGCATTCAATATTCCGGAATTTCTGGGATTTCAATTCCCAGAATTCCCAAGCTAGCATGCTGGCTGGAGAATCCTTGGAGTTGAAATCCATGCATCTTAAACTCAGCTATCCCTGTGAATTGAAATCGACGTAGGGAGGTTGGGAAAAAAATGACCTAAATCAATGTCCATATGAGATTCTCAGTCATGGTTGTCCCAAAGGTGCATTTTCAAAATGCAATTGGATTTTGTTTTTTTCCTTGAAGATGTTTCGCTTCAGCAGTTCCAAGAAGATTCCACAGCCATTTGCGCTATTCAGGTGACTCTGAGGTCACAGATAAACCTTCCAAGTGGCCTCAAGGACTCTCAGAAAGAGCACGAACAGAGGACTGCAAGGTATATCAATCCTTCCATCCGCCACCATTCAGACGGGACTGAAGAAGCTTCTTGATTGAGAAGCGAAACGCTTTCAAGGAAAACCAAAGCATCTTTGGGACCTATATAAACAGTCTTATATTGCTGAAGGTAAAGTCCCTTCTGAAGCAAGACATTTACTTCTAATACTCTGAACGTGTTAGAAGAGAGTTTCTCAACCCTGACATCTTTTAAGATGTGTAGATTCCAACTCCCAGAATTCCCAAGCTAGCATGCTGGCTGGAGAATCCTTGGAGTTGAAATCCGTGCATCTTAAAGCAGCCAAGATCGAGAAACACCGAGTTGGAAAGCAGAACAGATGGGAAAGTTAGAGGTGCTAATAAAATTTGGCTTCAGTGAAAATGTAAAACGGATTCTCCTACAGCACAGACCAATAAAACATCATGTAAGAAAGGCCACAAGAGTTTTGATGAAGAGAGCTTTCTCCTGAAAAAAAGTGGCATACCACTTCCCCCCACCCCCCCAAGTCACAAATCCAAAACAAAAGTAAAAATTCTTCCATCAGGAAAAGAGCTACAGAACTTATAAGGAAAGTAGAATGATTATTTTTTAAAAAATAATTTTTGTTAAACAATTTTCTTCATTTTCATCTTTACAACATTTCAGTATCAAACGGTATACTATGTATGTATGTATGTATGTATGTATGTATACTGAAGTGTTGTAAAGATGAAAACTGTGATATAAAATGAAGAAAATTGTTTAACAAAAATTAAACAAAAATGTGTGTGTGTA